>NW_026948187.1:5865405-5892905 GCF_963921235.1 Mobula hypostoma | reverse complement strand
GACACAGAGTGAAGCTCCCTCCACACCGTCCCATCACATACTTCCGGGTTCAGACACGGAGGGAAGCTCCATCCGCACCGTCCCATCACACATTCCCGGGGTCAGACACGGAGTAAATCTCCCTCCGCACCGTCCCATCACACATTCCCGGGGTCAGACACGGAGTGAATCTCCCCCCGCACCGTCCCATCACACACTCCCGGGGTCATACACGGAGGGAAGCTCCCTCCGCACCGTTCCATTACACACCCTGGGGGTCAGATCTGTGATGGGAGATTTACTCTCTCTCTAGCCGTGCGATTCTGCGATCAGACGATGTAGATTGATCTTCACAGTGTTTCTGACCCCGTGATGGAGTGATGGGGCGTTGCTCAGGGCGCTTCACTCTGTGTCTGACCACTGAAGTGTGTCATGCGAGGATGCGGTGGGAGATTCACTCTGTGTCTGAAACCGGGAGTAGTTATGGAAAAGTGCGGAGGGAGCTTCTCTGTGTTTGACCCAGGCAGTGTCTGATGGGACGGTGGGGAGCGTGATTCACTCTGTGTCTGACCACGGGAATGTGTGATCTGAAGGCGTGCAGGAAGATTCTCTCTGTGTCTGTCCCCGTGAGTGTGTGATAGGACTGTGTGGAGGGAAACTTACTCTGTGTCTGACCCTGGGACTGTGTGGTGGCCGGTGTGGTGGGAATTTCACTCAGTCTGACACCGGGAGTGTGTAATGGAATTATGGGAGGCAGGGTTTGAAGGTCGGTGATCATTGTGGGCCGATGGGCCTGTATTGTGCTGTACTATTCTATCTACATACCTCATTCTCTCTCTCTCTCAAAAAACAAATTGCTTTTTTCAGAGTATGCAGTCTTCAACAAGGACAATGGACATGCTCTATTGAAATTTACACGGAACCAGCGCAGGCTGACCGGTATCTGCGGTTTGACGCTCATCTCCAATTAGAAAATAAGTCGGCGATTACCAGTTTTTCACATAAGTCTTGAAAGCGTGTGCCTACACTGACTGGGCCTACATCAAACTACTACCTCTTATTTATCACTCATTAATGTACCTATTCCGCTTCAATTTCGCAGATCTCTACTGCTCCCTCCCTCTCTCTCCCTAATTCTTTCTATCTAATTTCCCCCCAGCACTGAGTTTTCTCTTTCAGTCTCCCCACCTTCTCTACCCCACTCTCTTTCTTCCCTCTCTCTCCCGCTCACACTGAGCTTTCACCTGACGGAAATGTGACAGGATCGTTTCCAGGAAAGGTGCCGCCGGCTCAACATCTGGGATCGGTTACATTCCCCACAGTAAGTAAGGGCGGAGGCGACAGGAGAAGCGGGGTTTGGAAAGGAGTGGGGAGGGGCGGTTGGCTGAAATGGTGGTGGTGTGCGTGGCGATGTGCTGGAGCGGCTCTGTGTGTGTGTGTGTGTGTGTGTGTGTGTGTGTGTGTGTGTGTGAGAGAGAGAGAGAGAGAGAGAGAGAGGGAGAGAGCGAAAGAGAGAGGGAGGGAGGAAGAGAAAGAGAGAGAGAGAGAGACTTTGCATCCGCAGAACAATCACTCCCGGTCTCAGACACAGAGTGATGCTCCTTCCACATCTTCCCATGTCACACACCCATGGTGAGACACAGAGGGAGCCTCCTTTCACACCGTTCCATCACACACTCCCTGGTTCAGTCACAGAGTGAAACTCCCACTACTCGGACCCATCACAGATTCCCGCCGTCAGAAGCAAGGCATACTCACTCCACACTATCCCATCACACACTCCTGGGAGTCAGACACAGAGTGAATCTCCTTCCACATGGTCCAAACACACACCCGTGGTCAGACACAGAGAGAATCTCCCTCCACAATGTCCCATCACACAGTCCCAGGGTCAGACACAGAGTGAATCTCACTCCACACCGTCCCATCACACACTCCCGGGGTCAGACACAGAGTGAATCTCCCTCCACACCGTCCCACCACACACTCCCGGGGTCAGACACAGATTGAATCTCCCTCCACACCGTCCCATCACACACTCCCGGGGTCAGACCCAGAGTGAAGCTCCCTCCACACCGTCCCATCACACACTTCCGGGTTGAGACACGGAGTGAATCTCCCTCCACACCGTCCCATCACACACTCCCGGGGTCAGACACAGAGTGAATCTCCCTCCACACCGTCCCATCACACACTCCCGGGGTCAGACACAGAGTGAAGCTCCCTCCACACCGTCCCATCACACACTTCCGGGTTCAGACACGGAGTGAATCTCCCTCCGCACCGTCCCATCACACACTCCCGGGGTCAGACACAGAGTGAATCCCCCTCCACACCGTCCCATCACACACTCCCGGGGTCAGACACAGAGTAAATCTCCCTCCGCACCTCCCATCACACACTCCCGGGTTCAGACACGGAGTGAATCTCCCTCCGCACCGTCCCATCACACACTCCCGGGGTCAGACACAGAGTGAATCCCCCTCCACACCGTCCCATCACACACTCCCGGGGTCAGACACAGAGTGAATCTCCCTCCGCACCTCCCATCACACACTCCCGGGGTCAGACACAGAGTGAAGCTCCCTCTACACCGTCCCATCACACTCTTCCGGGTTCAGACACGGAGTGAATCTCCCTCCGCACCGTCCCATCACACACTCCCGGGGTCAGACACAGAGTGAAGCTCCCTCCACACCGTCCCATCACATACTTCCAGGTTCAGACACGGAGGGAAGCTCCATCCGCACCGTCCCATCACACATTCCCGGGGTCAGACACGGAGTGAATCTCCCTCCGCACCGTCCCATCACACATTCCCGGGGTCAGACACGGAGTGAATCTCCCCCCGCACCGTCCCATCACACACTCCTGGGGTCATACACGGAGGGAAGCTCCCTCCGCACCGTTCCATTACACACCCTGGGGGTCAGATCTGTGATGGGAGATTTACTCTGTGTCTAGCCGTGCGATTCTGCGATCAGACGATGTAGATTGATCTTCACAGTGTTTCTGACCCCGTGATGGAGTGATGGGGTGTTGCTCAGGGCGCTTCACTCTGTCTCTGACCACTGAAGTGTGTCATGCGAGGATGCGGTGGGAGATTCACTCTGTGTCTGAAACCGGGAGTAGTTATGGAAAAGTGCGGAGGGAGCTTCTCTGTGTTTGACCCAGGCAGTGTCTGACGGGACGGTGGGGAGCGTGATTCACTCTGTGTCTGACCACGGGAATGTGTGATCTGAAGGCGTGCAGGAAGATTCTCTCTGTGTCTGTCCCCGTGAGTGTGTGATAGGACTGTGTGGAGGGAAACTTACTCTCTGTCTGACCCTGGGACTGTGTGGTGGCCGGTGTGGTGGGAATTTCACTCAGTCTGACACCGGGAGTGTGTAATGGAATTATGGGAGGTTGGGTTTGAGGGTCGGTGATCATTGTGGGCCGATGGGCCTGTACTGTACTATCCTATTCTATCTACATACCTCATTCTCTCTCTCTCTCTCTCTCTCTCTCTCTCTCTCTCTCTCTCTCTCTCTCTCTCTCTCAAATCTACACCAAATTTGCACCAGAAGAATCCGCTAAAAAACAGCTTTTTTTTTAGTGTATGTAGTGTTTAAGAAAGAAAATGGACATGTGGCTATTGAAGTTTACACGGAACCAGCGCAGGCTGTGCGGTATCTGCGGTTTAATGCTCATCTCCAATTAGAAAATAAGTCGGCGTTTATCAGTTTTTCAGAGAAGTCTTGAAAGCGTGTGCCTGCACTGACTGAGCCTACATCAATTCATTATCTCTCTATCTATCACCCATGAATGTATCTCACCCGCTTCAGCATCTGTCTCATTTCCCCCATCACTGAACCTTCTATTTCTGTCGCAGCACCCTCTCTACAGCACTGTGTCTCACCCCGGGAGTGTTTGTTCTGCGGCTGCAAAGTCTCTCTCTCTCCCTCTCCCCCCCCACCTCTCACACACAGACACACACACACACACACACACACACACACACACACACACATATATATACATACACTCAGCACACACTCAGTCAGTGCAGGCATACGCTTTCAAGACTTCTCTGAAAAACTGATAACCGCCGACTTATTTTCTAATTGCAGATGAGCATCAAACCGCAGATACCGCCCAGCCTTCGCTGGATTCGTGTAAACTTCAATAGCCACATGTCCATATTATTTGTTAAACACTGCATAGTCTAAAAACGGCAATCTGTTTTTTTAGCGAATTCTGCTGGTGTAAATTTGGTATAGATTTGAGAGAGAGAGAAAGAGAGAGAGTGAGAGCGAGAGAGAGAGAGGAGAGAGAGACAGGGGGCAATAGAGAGAGAGGTAGATGGATAGAATAGCAGAGCACAGTACAGGCCCTTCGGCCTACAATGCTCTGCCGACCCTCAAACCCTGCCTCCCATATAAACCCCCACCTTAAGTTACTCCATGTACCTGTCTGGTCGTCTCGTAAATATCAGTATGACGCAGGCTGTGCATCCCAACCACTCTCTGAGTGAAAAACCTTCCTACCCCTTACCTTAATGCCATGTCCTCTTGTATTGAGCAGTGGTAACCTGGGGAAGAGGCGCTGGCTATACACGCTATATATTCCTCTACATATCTTGTATAATTCTATCAAGTCTCCTCTCATCCTCCATCTCTCCAAAGAGTAAAACCCTAGCTCCCTTAATCCCTGATCATAATCCATACCTGGTAAATCTCCTCTGTACCCTTTCCAATGTTTCCACATTCTTCCTATAGTGAAGCGAACAGAACTGGACACAGTATTCCAAGTGTGGCCTCACCAGAGTTTTATGGAGCTGCAACATTACCTCCCGACATTAAACTCTATCCCTCGACTTATGAAAGCTAACACACATAAGCTTTCTTAACTACCCTATCCACCTGTGAAGCAACTTTCAGGGATCTGGGGACTTGTACATCTGTCACTTCTCAGCCCACTTCTGCATCCAATCAATGTCTCTCTGTAATCCTGGACAATCCTCTACACTATCCACAACACCACCAACCTTTCTGTCGTCCGCAAACTTGCCAA
Organism: Mobula hypostoma; assembly: GCF_963921235.1. Lineage (NCBI taxonomy): Eukaryota > Metazoa > Chordata > Chondrichthyes > Myliobatiformes > Myliobatidae > Mobula > Mobula hypostoma. The sequence continues at coordinate 5,887,874 of NW_026948187.1, read as the reverse complement.
CCCACCCTTCTTCCCCAACATCCGACGTTAATATAAATCACGAAAAGTAGTTGTCCCAGAACCGACCCCTGTCGGACACCACTAGTGACAACTCCACAAACCGAATGTATTCCCTCTACCGCGACAATCTGCCTTCAGCAGGCAAGCCGATTCTGAATCCACCTGGCCAAACCTCCCTAGATACCATGCCTTCTGACTTTCTAAAAAAGGCAACCGTGTGGAACTTTGTCAAATGCCTTACTAAAATCCATGTAATCACATCCACTGTACTACCCTCATCTATATAGCTGGTCACCACCTCAAATAACTCTATCAGGTTTGTTAGACACGATCTTCCCTTCACAAAGCCATGTTGACTCTCCCTGATCAGATCACGATTCTCTAAATGCCCAGAGATCCTATCTTTAAGAATCTTTTCCGACAGTTTTCCTACACAGACATAAGTTTCACTGGTCTATAATGACCCGGACTATCCCGACTACGTTTTTTGAACAATGGACAACATTCGCCTCCCTCCAACTCTCCGGTACCATTCCCGTAGACAACGAGGACATAAAGGTCCTCGCCAAATGCTCAGCAATCTCTCCCCTCGGCTCCTGGAGCAGCCTGGTGTTTATTCCGTCAGGCCCCGGGGACTTATCTGTCCTAATGTATTTTAGTACCTCCAACACCTGCTCTCCCTTAATATCAACATGCTCCAGAACATCAACCTCACTCATATTGTCCTCGCCGTCATCAGGTTCCCTCTTATCGGTGAATACCGAAGAGAAGTATCCAATGAGGACCTCGCTCACTTCCACAACGTCCAGGCTCATCTTCCCACCTTTAACTCGTACCGGTCCTACCTTCACTCATGTCATCCTTTTGTTCTTCACATAATTGATGAATGCCTTGGGGCTTTCCTTCACTCGGTTTTCTTTTCCTTACCTTTCCTACTCATCAAGACCTCTCATGCCCCTTCTTGCTCTTATCAGCCGCCCCTTTCTTGCTACCCTTTATTACCCAATTGAGCCATCTGATCCTTGCTTCCTAAACCCCATGTATGCTGCCTTCACCTGACTGGATTTTCCACCTCACTTGTCACTCATGTTTCCTTCACCCTACCATTCTTTATCTCTCTCACCGGGACAAATGTATCTCTAAAATCCTGCAAGAGATCCCTAAACATCGACCATACATCTGGAGTACATTTCCCTGCAAATACATCATAGCAATTCACACCCGCCAGTTCTAGCCCTATAGCCTCATAATTTGTCCTTCTCCAGTCAAGTTTTTTTTGTATCTGTCCACTCAGATTCTATCCTTTTCCATGATAATGCTAAAGGCCAGGGAACTGTGGTCATCCACTGTACGCCCGATGCTCACCCACTGAGAGATCTCTGACATGACCCGGTTCGCAATCTAATAATGGATCTAGTATGGCATTCCCCGCCAAGCCGGCCTGTCTACATACTGTGACAGGAATCCGTCCTAACACACTAAACAAACTCTGCCCCGTTCAGACCGTTGGAACTAATCAGGTGCAAATCAGCATTAGGGAAGTTAAAGTCACCCATGATAACAACCCTGTTATTTTTGCACCTTTCCAAAATCTGCCTCCCAATCTGCTCCCCGGTATCTCTGCTGCTACGAGTGGGCCTATAGAATACCCCCAGTAGAGTAACTGCTCCAATCCTGTTCCTGATTTCCACCGATACTGACTGAAAAGAGGATCCTGCACATTACCTACCCTTTCTGAGACAGTAATAATTTCCCTGACCAGTAATGTAAAACTTCCTCCCCTTCCCCCACCCTCTCTATTCATTTTAAAGCCCTGAACTCCAGGAATATAGAGAATCCATTACTGCCCTGGTAAAGCCAGGTCTCTGTAATGATAACTACATCATAATTCCATCTATGTATCCAGCTATAGAGTGTATACATGGATACATACATAGAGGGTATTCCGTGTATAAAGGGTCCGAATCCCCAGCGATGAGCAGAGCAGTGGGAGAGAACGACGATCAAACCAGGATCCAAACACGGGTGGAGAGATGTCGAGCCGGAGAATAGGGCCCTGCATCAGTGACACATATCCCTCCGTCTTTCACTCCTTCTTCGCTCGTTGCATCCCTCAATAATCCCCTTCCTCCACTCATTTCCCCATCCCTTCTCTTTCTATTTCCCTCTAACGTCCCTGCCCTGTATCCCTCCCCCCTCTCTGTAACATTCCCTCTCATCCCTCTCATTCTCTCCGTCCCCTCCATGTCCCATTCTCTCTCTCCCTTTCTTTCCCCCGTCGGCACTCCCTGTGTTTTCTCCCTCTCTCCCGTAATTTCTCTTCAAATATCCCACGCGTTTACCCCCACGTTGTACCCATTCTCTCCTATATCTGACCCACCCCGGTCTTTCTCACCGCTCCTCCTTTTCTGTCCCCTGTCACCCAATTCTCTATCCCCGATCTCCCCAACCTTCTCTCTTTCTACCCTCCCCCTCTTTCTCTACACTCTAACAACTCCTCCCCGCGTCGCTCTCAGCTCTCGAGAATACCCGCTCTCACACCCTTAATCTTCGTCCTGGCCGGCACTTCCTCCCCAAGCGCTCGGCCTCTCTCTTTATAGGCCTTTGTTTGGTGTTTGCTGGTGTCGGTCTGACTCCCTGTCATAACTGGCTTCCTCTGACGACGGTTGCCTCCCCTTTCTGAGAGAGGACAGAGGACCCTCGACAGGATGGACGACAGCGAGACTTACATGAATGTGAATTTCACAAAAACGGACTCACGGTTTCCTTCCCGAGGTGAGTGGGGCAGAGAGACGGAGGGAGGGAGCTTCACTCTGTGCCTGATCCCGGGAGTATGTGATGGGACGGTGTGGAGGGAGCTTCACTCTGTGTCTGACCCTGGGATATTGTACCGGAACTGTCTGTGGGAGTTTCACTTCATGTCTCACACCAGGAGTGTGTGATGGGGCGATGTGGAGGAAGATTCACAGTGTGTCTCATCCCGGGAGTATGTGTGATGGGACGGTGTGGAGGGAGATTCACACTGTGTCTGACCCCGGGAGTGTGTCATTGGACGGTCTGTCGGATCATCATTCTATATTCTACCCCGGGAGTGTGTGATGGCACGGTGTAGAGGGGCATTCACTCTGTGTCTGACCCCAGGAGTGTGTGATGAGACGGTGTAGAGGGGCATTCACTCTGTGTGTCTGACCCCGGGAGTGTGTGATGGGACGGTGCGGAGGGAGATTCACTCTGTGTCCGATCCCGTGATTGTGTGATGAGGCGGTGTGGAGGGAGATTCACTATGTGTCTGAAATTGGGAGGGTGCAATTTGACGGCCTGGTAGAGGCTTCACACTCTGTTTGACCCCGGGAGTGTGTGATGGGACGGTGTGGAGTTCTGTTCATTCTTTGTCTTACCCAGGGAGTGTGTGATGGGACGGTGCGGAGGGAGATTCACTCTGTGTCTGACCCCGGGAGTGTGTGATGGGACGGTGCGGAGGGAGATTCACTCTGTGTCCGATCCCCTGATTGTGTGATGAGACAGTGTGGAGGGAGATTCACTCTGTGTCTGACCCCGGGAGTGTGTGATGGGACGGTGTGGAGGGAGATTCACTCTGTGTCTGACCCCCGGGGGGGGGGGTGTAATGGGATGGTGTGGAGAGAGATTCACTCTGTGTCTGACCCTGGGAGTGTCTGATGGGGCGGTGTGGAGGGAGATTCACTCTCTGTCTGACCCCGGGAGCGTGTGATGGGACGGTGTGGAGGGAGATTCACTCTGTGTCTGACCCCGGGAGTGTGTGATGGGACGGTGTGGAGGGAGATTCACTCTGTGTCTGACCCTGGGAGTGTCTGATGGGGCGGTGTGGAGGGAGATTCACTCTGTGTCTGACCCCGGGAGCGTGTGATGGGACGGTGTGGAGGGAGATTCACTCTGTGTCTGACCCTTGGAGTGTGTGATGGGACGGTGTGGACGGAGATTCACTGTGTGTCTGACCCCGGGAGTGTGTGATGGGACGGTATGGAGGGAGATTCACTCTGTGTGTCTGACCCCGGGAGTGTGTGATGGGACGGTGTGGAGGGAGATTCACTCTGTGTCTGACCCCGGGAGTGTGTGATGGAACGTTGCGGAGGGAGATTCAATCTGTGTCTGACCCCTGGAGTGTGTGATAGGGCGGTGTGGAGGGAGCTTCACTCTCTCTCTGATCTTGGGTGTTTGTGATGGGATGGTGCAGAGGGAGCGTTACTCTGTGTCTGATCCCTGGAATGTATGATGGGATTTTTGGAGGGTGATTTACACTGTGTATGACCCCGGGAGAGTGTGATAGGAAGAGACGTGGAGGGAGCTCTCTCTATGTCTTATCCCGGGGATGGTGTGATGGAACAGTATGGAGAGAGCTTCACTCTGTGTCTGACCTCGGGAGTTCCTGTTAGGACGGTGTGCAGCGATATGGACTCTGTGTCTGACCCCGGGTGGGTGTAATCGTACGGCCTGGTAGAAGGTTCTCTCTGAGTCTGACCCCGAGATTGTGTGATTGGACGGTGTGGAGGGAGCTTCACTCTGTGTCTGAACACGGGAGTGAGTGATGGGACGGTGTGGAGGGAGCTTCACTATGTATCTGACGTCGGGTGTGTGTGATGGGACGGTGAGTAAGTAGCTTCACACTGTGCCAAGTTCCGGGAGTGCAGATGGGAATGCGAGGAGAGAGATTCACTCTGCATCTGATCTCGGGAGTGTCTGATGGGATCGTGTGGATGGAGATTCGCTCTATCTCTGACACCGAGAGTGTGTGATGGGACGGTGTGGAGGGAGCTCGCTCTGTTTCTTGCCACTGGAGTTCGTGACGGGACGGTGTGGAAAGAGCTTCACACTGTGTCTGATCCCGGAAGTGTATGATGCGACGGTGTGGAGGGAGATTCACTCTGTGTGTGACCACGGGATTGTGTGAATTCATTCTGTGGAGGAGGACTATGTGTCTGATCCAGCGAGTGCGTGATGGGACGGTGTGGAGGGAGCTTCACTTTGTTTCTGAGCCATGGAGTTTGTATTGACCGTCTGTGGGAGCTTCACTATGTGGCTGATACCGGGATTGTGTGATTGGACGGTGTGGAAGGGTATTCATTATGTATCGGACCCCGGGTGTGTGTGAATAGACGGTGAGGATGTGTCTGACTCCGGGAGTGTGAGATGGGACTGTATGTGCGAGATTCACTCTCTGCCTGATCCCTGAGTGCGTGCTCGGAATGTGTGGAGGGAGCTTCACTCTGTGTCTGATCCGGTGAGTGTGTGATGAGACGGCTTGAAGGGAGACTCACTCTGTGTGTCTGACCCCGGCAGCGTGTGATGGGACGGCTTGGAGGGATCTTCTGTCTGTGTCTGACCCCAGGAGTGTGTGATGGGACGATGTGAAGGGAGATTCACTCTCGGTCTGTCCCAGGGAGTGTGTGATGGGAAGGTGAGGAGGGAGATGGACCTTGCGTCTGACCCCGGGAGTGTGTGATAGGTTGGTGTGGAGAGATTTCACTCTGTGTTTGACCCTCACTGTTCTGTCCGCAGCTGAACGTGATGTATCGTACGCTGAAATTAATTTCAAGACGGTCTCTAAGCCCCGGATCCGGACAGATCGAGGTCAGTTTAATGTTTCTTGGTTGATCCTGTTTGGCTGATGTTTCCACTCTGTCGAGACATCTCAGGGTAAGCGCACAGTTAACCCTTGTGATTCCGTGTTTGAGAATCACACGGAGGGAACGAGTCAGAGATATGACGAAGGGTGCCCGACGTGATGCGCCGTGGGAGGAGAGGAATCTAGGGAGGTCCCGGGGATGGGGTGAGTAGCGTGTGCTTTGGGACCGATCGGCAGGTACAGATGGCTTAGCATGAGCCGTGTGGAGGTAGGGGCAATGAGGCGGTAGCGCTGTGGGGCGGGGGTGGTGGAGATGAGTTAGCACCGTGTCAGTGTGGTGAGGAGGGACACAGTGGGAGAGAAAGTGAGGAGGGAGCGCGGTATAAAACCTTAACCACTCTCTCCCTTTTCTAACCCCACTCGCTTTTCCCTTTTTCCCGTTCTCTGACCTCGCTCCCCTTCTCTCACCTCGTCTCCTCTCTCCCGTCACTCCCTACACTGCTTCCCCTACTGTCTCCCACCGTCCCGTTCTCTTCGTCCTCTCTCATTGCCTATCCTCTCTCCCGTCTTTCCTTTATCACAGTCAACGTCTCTACCACTCCCGGACTCCCGGTCTCCCCCTCGCACTCTCTCTCTTTCTCTTTCTCTGCTCACTCTCACCACCCCTTCCCTTATCGTCGCCCACTCCGCTCACATTTTTCCCATTCGTTCTTCCCACTTCTCTCCGCCCCTAATTTGCCGCTCAGCTCCCCTCCACCACTGCTCCTCCTGTCTATCCACCCCTGTCTCTCGCTCTCCGCCGCTCTCCCCCCTCGCTCTTTCCCCTCTCTCTGAATTTATCTTGTTCTCTCTTCCCCAGCCCACTCCCACTCTTCTACACACCCTCCCTCTGTCTTCTCTTTACACTCTCTTTCATCTCTCACACCTCTCACTCCGCTCTCCCCGACATCCTCTCCCCCCTCTCCCTCTCTCCCACCCTCGCCCTTTTCTCTCTCCGTTCTGTCTCCCCATTTTTCTTTCGCATTCCCCTGCCCAATTCCCACACGCGCTCTCCCCTCTCTGTCCATCGTTATGTACTTCTCTCTGTCCATCGCTCCCCCTTTCTGCCTCCAGGTGTCCCTCCTCTCCCGCGCACTTCTCCCTCACCCGCTCTCTCTCGCTGGCTCAGCCCTACTCTTCCCCTTACTTATTCCACTCTGTATTCCCTCACCTCCTCTCACCCCCGTCTCTCCCCGACGCCCTCCCTATTCTCTACCGCTCTCACTCTCTGCGTTATAAGACCATAAGACAAAGGAGCAGAAATCGGCCGTTCGGCCCATTATCCTGTTCCGCCATTTTCACGTGAGCTGATCCATTCTCCCTTTTAGTCCCACTCCCCTCGTCTTCTTACGGTAACCTTTGGTGCCCTGGCTACTCAGATACCTATCAATCTCTGCCTTAACTGCACCAATGACTTGGCCTCCACTGCCGCCCGTGGCAACAAATTCCATAGATTCACCACCCTCTGGCTAAAGAAAAAAAAAATCTTCGCATCTCTGTTCTGAATGGGCGCCCCTCAATCCTTAAGTCATGCCCTCTAGTACTAGACTCCCCCATCACGGGACACAACTTTGCCACATCCACTCTGTCCATGGTTTTCAATATTCGAAATGTTTATACGAGTTCTCCCTGCATTCTTCTAAACTCCAAGGAATACCGTCCATGAGCGGACAAACGTTCCTCATATGTTAACCTGCTCATTCTCAGAATCATTCTAGTGAACCTTTTCTTAACCCCCTCCAACGTCAGCACATCCTTTCTTAAATAAGGAGCCCAAAACTGCCCACAGTCCTCAAAGTTTGGTCTGACCAGTGCCTTATAGAGACTCAACATCATATCCGTGCTTCTATTCTCTACTCCTCTAGAAAAGAAATCCAACATTCCGTTTCCCTTCTTCACCACCTTTAAGCTTTAACAGCGCTCCAGATCTCTGAGGAGCTGCATCTCGGTGCACCTGGCGCAGATGTGGCCATCAGGGAGGTTGGAGGTCTCCCAGGATTCCCACATCTGACAGCCTGAGCAAAGCACTAACCCTGCAGACATGCTATCTAATTCTCCAGGAATGAAACAAGAAACAATGAGTCTACCCACCCACTTATCTCGCCAAACACACAAACTTTTTAAACCGTTAGTTGCGTGATCCCTGCTGTGCCTATGTCTGTCCGGGCCAAATCTTCAAGGGGGAAAAAAAGAGTTAGTGTTCGCTGTCGTCTGTTCCCGATACCGCCTAAGCCCGTTGAGCCAAAACCCTACACTCTGCTACCACTCACTCTGCTGCCCGCCCCTACCGCTGCCCACTGTATAGGGTGGTCTCTTTTTTTTTAACTCTCCGCGTGTCCTGACTACGTCACGCCCCTGAGCAGTATCGTCCTTCTTGCACACGAAGATGTTTATTTAATATCATCTTTCAGAATTCAGCTCTCACGCCGCTCGTCTTGTCCCGATCCAAAAGACAGCCGTTGGAAGTACCGTTTTTTTTTTAAACTCTGACTGTCCGACTCTCTTTTCCAGACGGTCTGAACTCCACCTACTCAGAGCTGTACTTTCGGAAAGAGGAACCCCGCATCGATGAGGACGAAGATCCTCCCATTGCCTCGGGACCCGGCGGGCTGCCAACCACTGCACAAACAGGTCAGAGTTCGCAGAAATGACGTCTTTTTGGAGGGGTCACGTGTCATACACTCAAATGTCCAAGTATCCAATGCATCTGCTTCGACCACGTTCTCTGTCGGCTCATTCCACAGACTGACCACCATCTGGATAACAAATGGTTGTCACTCGGCTCTCCAAAAACATCCCTTTCCCGTCTCACGTTAGACCTGTGCGCTCTGGTCCTCGATTCTCCAGGTCTAGGTAAAATAACTGTAGGCATTCACCGCTCGAGGTGTGCCACAGGGATCAGTGCTGGGTCCGTTGTCATTTGTCATCTATATCAATGATCTGGATGATAATGTGGTTAATTGGATCAGCAAATTTGCTGATGATAAAAAGATTGGAGGTGTAGTAGACAGTGAGGAAGGTTTTCAGAGCCTGCAGAGGGACTTGGACCAGCTGGAAAAATGGGCTGAAAAATGGCAGATTGAGTTTAATACAGACAAGTGTGCACGTTGGAAGGACAAACCAAGGCAGAACATACAGGGTTAACGGTAAGGCACTGAGGCGTGCAGTAGAACAGAGGGATCTGGGAATACAGATACAAAATTCCCTAAAAGTGGAGTCACAAGTAGATAGGGTCGTAAAGAGAGCTTTTGGTACATTGGCCTTTATTAATCAAAGTATTGAATATAAGAACTGGAATGTTATGATGAGGTTGTATAAGGCATTGGTGAGGCCGAATCTGGAGTATTGTGTTCAGTTTTGGTCACCAAATTACAGGAAGGATATAAATAAGGTTGAAAGAGTGCAGAGAAGGTTTACAAAGAAGTTGCCAGGACTTGAGAAACTCAGTTATAGAGAAAACTTGAATAAGTTAGTACTTTATTCCCTGGAGCGTAGAAGAATGAGGAGAGATTTGATAGATGTATATAAAATTATGATGGGTATAGATAGAATGAATGCAAGCAGGCTTTTTCCACTGAGGCAAGGGGAGAAAAAAACACAGGGCATGGGTTAAGGGTGAGGGGGGGGGAGTTTAAAGGGAACATTGGGAGGGGGTTTCCTCACACAGAGAGTGGTGGGAGTATGGATTGAGCTGCCAGACGATGTGGTAAATGCGGGTTCTTTTTTAACATTTAAGAATAAATTGGACAGATACATGGATGGGAGGTGCATGGAGGGATATGGTCCGTGTGCGGGTCAGAGGGACTAGTCAGAAAATGGTTCGGCACAGCCAAGAAGGGCCAAAAGGCCTGTTTCTGTGCTGTAGTTTCTATGGTTTCTATGATTTCTATGGTTTTATACGTCTCTGTAAGGTCACCCCTACGCTCCAAGAAATAAAGAACCAACCTGCCTGACCTCTCACCATATCTCACTCCCCCGAGTCCAACGTTTCCGTGAACCTTCCAGCCCTCTGGCGTTTCCGATATCCCGGCGACTGCAACGTGACCTCCCGACTCCTGTACCATCATCCTCCACAGTAGCGCATCATCTGAGACTTTGTTAAAATCTAGTTATATTACATATACTGTCCGTGCCTGTTCTGTCATTCCCTATCAAAATCGCCCGACATCTCTCCCTGCGTCTCAGACCAGCCAGTATCTCTCTCCCTCCTCTATCTTCCACCACCCCCGCCCACCACGCCGAGCTCTCCTCTCCGTCCCTCTACCGCCCCGCCAGTAGCCCATTCCACACACTCAACACTCTCTGTGTTAAAAACTTACCAGTGACAGCTCCTCTGAACTTACTGCCAAGCACCTCAAAACTATGCCCTCGCGTGCGTGCGAAACAATCAGTGGAAAAATCCTCTGACTATCCAGACGATGAATGCCTCTCATTATCTTATACGTCTCTCTCAAGTCACCTCTCATCCTCCGTCGCTCCAAGGATAAAAGGCCGAGTTTACTCAACCTATCCTCATGAGGCATTCTCTCCATTCCAGGCAAAATCCTTATAATTCTCTCTCCTGCCCCCCACCCCCCCCCTTCTCTTACCCTGTCTCCTCTTTCATTCTATATCCTCTCTCGGTCTCTCCGCTCCTCTATCACCCTGTCCCTCTCTCAAACTCTTTCTCCTACTGTCTTCCACTGTCCCCTTACCTGCGCCCTTACAGCTCATTGTTATCCGTTCCCGAACACCATCTGTTCCCCCCACCTCTCCCTGTCCCTAACTTTGCCGCTCATCACCCCTCTACGTCGTTCCTTCCTCCATATCCCCCTGCCCGACGCTCTCCTCCTCGCTCTTTCCCATCTCTCAAATGATCTTCTCTCTCTTTCCCATGCCTCTTCCACTGTTCTCCACACACTCTCCTTTCTCAATCACCTTCTGTTTCGTTCTATCTCGCACATTTCACTCCCTTCTCTCTGTTCTCATCTTTCTGCACTCTCATCCTCTGCCTCTCACTGTCTCTCCCCTTTCTCACCTAGTTCTCTTTCCCCACTGCTCTCTCATTTTCCCGCCCATTGCCCCATCGCCCTCTCCCCATCCCTGTCCTTCGCTTTCACCGTCTTTCCTCACTCTCCCCATTCTCCCAAACCATTTGCCTCCCTGTGTCTCAGCCCCTGTCTCACGCTCGGTTCACCCTCTCTCTTTCTCATGTCGCTTCACTCTCCGCGAATCTCTCTCCAATTTCCTACCCCTGCCTCATTCTCTCCCTAATCTGCCTGCCCGACTCTCTCTACCAGCCGGCCTGACCTCCACCTACTCGGAGCTGAACTTTCGGAAAGAGGAACCCCTCATCGTTCCTCCCATTGCCTCGGGACCCAAAGGGATGTCAAATACTGCGCTGACAGGTCAAAGTTCACAGTAGTGACGCCATTCTGAGAAGCGTCAGGTGTTATTCGCCCAATACTTTCAAATTTCTAATTCATCTGTCTCCAGCACTTCTCTGGGAGCTCATTCCACCTCCTGTCTGTGACGTATATAAATGATCCGGATGAGATTGTAGATGGGTGCGTTGGTGAGTTGTACATGATGCGAAGATGGGTGGTCTTGTGGATCATGTTGAAAACTGGCAACAGAATTCAAAGCGACATGGATCAGTCACAGATACAGTTGGGGAAATGGCAGAGTGTAGCCCGTCATGTATCCAATGTGTGAAAAAGGGAAAAAGCGGGCAGAGAATAATAAAACTATGAAAAATTAATGAACTCTGAATAGTCCATATTCAGTCGGTGCTACAGAAAGCAAAACAAAAAAAAAATATTGACATTCATTGCGAGAGGTATGGAATGGAGGAACAATTAGAGATCTGTGTGCAGTTTCGGCTCCTGAAATATACTGACATAAGACAGCGTTCAGAGAAGATTCACGAGAATGATTCCCGGAATGAAGGGGTTGCTGTATGAGGAACATCTGACAGCTCTTGGGCTGTATTCCCCGGAGTTGAGGAGAATGAGGGGTGATCGCATAGAAAAGTTCTGAATGTTGAAAAGCCTCAACAGATTAGATGTGGCAATGTTTGTTCTCATGGTAAGGGATTCTAGGACAAGAGGGCACGATTTCAGGATGGAAGGACGTCCTTTTAGAACTGAGATGCGGAGAAATTGCTTCAGTCATAGGTTGTAACCTGTTGAATTTGTTGCCGCCAGCAGCTGTGGAAGCCAAGTCATTGGGTGCATTTAAGACAGCGATAGATAGGTTCTTGGTAAGCCAGCGTTTGAAAGGGTATTGGGAGTATGCAGGGGAGTGGGGATGACTGGAAGAAATAGACCAACCCATGATTGAATGGCCAAGTAGACTAGATAGGAAGAATGGTCTATTTCTGTTCCTATATCTTATGGTCTCATGGCCGAGTGGTCTCTCCACAGGTGCGCATGATCAGGAGTCGAAACTGAAGATCGGAAATAGACCGATCCGTCTGATCTGCCTACTCTGCCTGGTCACGTCCGCCCTGATCGTGACAGTGATCGGACTCTCGATCCATGGTGAGTGGAACGGTCTTCGGGTGAAGTCAGACAATAAATAAAGAGAGTGGAATAAATTGTTATTGTAAAACACCACAGTGACACCGACACGGCCCTTACCGTAACACCGATTACAAACTATCACCATAACACGGACACACCTCGAACAATGATAAAGACACGGCCTTAACCATAACACAGTCAAGACTCATCGTTCGGTAGCGTCACGTATCACGGTAAACGATAAACATCCTTCACCATCTCTTTCAGTATCACAGATTCGTCAGTCTAAGATCACCTCCGACCGAAACTACTATGAGTTAAACTCAACACTTCAATCTAAAATATCTGAGATTTCACACCTGAATCTCTCCCAGAGAACCTGTCTCAAAAATCTTTCTACGCTCAACTCTGATCTCTCCGTTATTAAACGAATGCACACTGATCTGCGTCACGAGTTCAACGAGATGGAAACGAAGTACAACGCTGTGAACGAAACCAAGACTCAAATCTGTGAATTGTTAACCAGCCGAAGAGGTGAGGCATCATCCCCCTCTTCAACCCGCTCCTCATCACAGAACAGGCATAGAGAGCTGAAGCGTCAAGCTATGCTTGACATCGGGAGTGTGTGAAGAGACGGTATGGAGGGAGATTCACTCTGTGTTTGACCGGTGAGTGTGTGATGGTGCTGCGTGGAGGAAGTTTCACTTCATCACTGAGCCCAGGAGAGTGTGACGGGACGTTGTGGAGGTAGATTCACTCTGTGTCTGACCACTGGATTGTGAGACCCAATATTACATCTTCACTCTGTGTCTCTGTCAGGGAATCTCTGATATGACGGTATGGCTGCAGCTTCATTCTGTGTCTGAAAGCCGGATTGTGTGATCGGACAGGGACAAGAGAGCTTCACCCCATGCCTGACCTCTGAATGGCGTTGCTGCACCGTGAACAGAGAGTTTCTCTCTGAATCCGGGAGTGTGTGAGGATTGTGTGATTGGATTTTTGGAGGGAATGTGACCCAGTGAGTTTGCCATTGGAGGATGTGGGTGGAACTTCGCTTTATGTGTGAACAGAGGGGGTGTGATGGGACGGTTGAGAGAGAGCTTCACTCTGTGACTCACCAGGGAGTGTTTGACTGGACGTAAAGAGGGTGATTCAAACTGCGTTAGACTCGGGGGTGTGGAACAGGACCGTGTGGAGGGAGCTTCACTCTGTATCTAACCACGGGAGTGTGTGATGGGACGTAAGCAGGTAGATTCAGTTGGTGTTAGACTCGGGTGTGTGTGATGGGACCCTCAGAAGTCAGCTTCCCTCTGTGTTTCACAATTTACGCTGTAGTGTGTTGAGGAACTGTAGAGGGAGAATCACTCTCCCTCTGACATTTGTCGTGCGTGCTGAGGGAGTTTCTTTCCGTGTCTGATCGCTGCAGTGTGTGATACGGTGATGGAGAGAGAGAGATTCACACTGTATCTGACCAAGGTTGTGTGTGATGGGTCTCTCTGAAGTGATCGAAATTCTGTTCTCTGAACTAGGTAGTGTGTGAGGGGCGGTGAAGAGGGAGCTTCACTCTGTGTCCGACCGCTGCAGAGTGTAATGGGACGGAGACTCACTTTGCGGCTGACCCGAGAGTGCGTGATGGGACGGTGTCGAGACAGATCCACTCTGTGTCTGACCCCTGGAGAGTGTGATGGGACGGAGTGGAAGGAGACTCACTCTGTGTCTGACCCGAGAGTGTGTGATGGGACGGTGTCGAGACAGATCCACTCTGTGTCTGACCCCTGGAGAGTGTGATGGGACGGAGTGGAAGGAGACTCACTCTGTGTCTGACCCGAGAGTGTGTGATGGGACGGTGTGGAGGGAGATACACTCCGTGCCTGACCCCGTGAGTGTGTGATGGGATGGTGTGGAGGGAGATTCACTCCGTGTCTGACCCCGTGAGTGTGTGATGGGATGGTGTGGAGGGAGATTCACTCCGTGTCTGACCCCGGGAGTGTGTGATGGGACGGTGTGTAGGGAGATTCACTCTGTGTCTGACCCCGGGAGTGTGTGATGTGACGGTGTGGAGGGAGATTCACTCTGTGCCTGACCCCTGGAGTGTGTGATGGGACGGTGTGGAGAGAGATTCACTGTGTGTCTGACCCCGGGAGTGTGTGATGGGACGGTGGGTATGGAGATTCACTCTGTGTGTCTGACCCCGGGAGTGTGTGATGGGACGGTGTGGAGGGAGATTCACTCTGTGTCTGACCCCGGGAGTGTGTGATGGGACGGTGTGGAGGGAGATACACTCCGTGTCTGACCCCGTGAGTGTGTGATGGGATGGTGTGGAGGGAGATTCACTCCGTGTCTGACCCCGGGAGTGTGTGATGGGACGGAGTGGAGGGAGTCTGACTCTGTGTCTGACTCCGAAAGTGTGTGATGGGATGGTGTGGAGCGAGATTCACTCTGTGTCTGACCCCGGGAGTGTGTAATCGGACGTTTTGGAGGGAACTTCACTCTGTGTCTGACCCCGGGAGTGTGTGATAGGACGATAAGGTGGGAGATTAACTTTTTCTGATCGCAGCCGGTGCAAAGGGATTTATGGACGGAGATTCACGGTTTCTTGTTCCTGAGTTGCAGAGCAAACGTGTCCACAGTACTGGACCGAAAATGAAGGCCGGTGTTATTTCATATCCACGTCCGTTAAATCTTATGATGCAGCGATGGAGCATTGTTCAGAATTTGATGGAAAGCTCCTCGAAATAAATTCATACAAGGAACAGGTATGCCTTACCGTGAGAAGAGAAATCCCGGGGTGAGACGAACAGTGGAGCTTCGTACAGACTGTCCCATCACATACTCCCCGGGATAGACACAGAGAGCAGCTCACTCCACACCGTCCCATCACAAACTCCCCGGGATAGACACAGAGAGCGACTCACTCCACACCGTCCCATCACGCACTGCCTGGGATAGACACAGACAGAAGCTCCCTCCACACCGTACCATCACACAGTCCCCGGGATAGACACAGAGAGAAGCTCCCTCCACACCGTCCCATCACACACTCCCTGGATAGACACAGAGAGAAGCTCTCTCCACACCGTCCCATCACCCACTTCTGGGATAGACACAGAGAGAAGCTCCCTCCACACCGTCCCATCACACACTCCCTGGATAGACACAGAGAGATACTCCCTCCGCACCGTCCCATCACCCACTTCTGGGATAGACACAGAGAGATACTCCCTCCACACCGTCCCATCACAAACTCCAGGGGTCAGGCACAGAATGAATCTCCCTTGACACCGTCCCATCACACACTCCAGGGGTCAGACACAGAGTGAAGCTCCCTCCACACTATCCCATCACACATTCCCGGGAGCTGACGCTGGGTGATTCCCTCTCTGTACCGTCCCTTCACATGGACAGGCATTCAGAGAGTCTGGTTCGAAACATTAATTGACGGGATTTAATTTCACAGAATTTTGTTTCCAATGCTGTCTCTTCATACACAACATACTGGATTGGAAAATGCGCAGACGGGTGAGCTTTGGAAAGTTGCCGGTCTGTGGTGGGAGAGTGGGTCAGTGGTACTAGTTTGGAGACGGACATATGGCCGTGGGGTAAGAGTCGGGCAGTGGGATTGGTTTCAGAAAGACATAGGGTTGTGGGGAGAGTGGGTGAGTGGGATTACTTTGTTGGATGATGCAGGGTGTCAGCAGAGGGCGGGGCAGTGGAATTAATTTCGGAACTGACCCGGTGCTGTTGGGTAGTGCACTGTAGTGGGATTCGTACGGCTTTGTACTCGGGACTCTGGGGAGAGCGCGGGAACATGAGATTAGTTTAGAGATTGACAATGGGCTGTGGGGAGTGCGCGGATTAGTGGGATTAGATGGGGACCGTCTCCAGTTGTCTGCTGGATCTGTTTTGTTTCTGTTGAAATTGTCTACCACCCTCTTTGATAGGACTGTGGCCTCTAATCTTCTGTACAAGATGTTAAGCAGACCGCCGACCTGCGGTAAGTGCAGCTCGGACACATGGAGTTACAGTTGTGGCAGGGAACACAGATTCATCTGCGAGAAGTCTGCACACTTATACCGGGATATTCCTGAACAGATCAACGATCTCTGTCATCAGCCTGTCGGGCCGGCTTCAATCATGTGATTACACCCCACGTCTTCCCATCCAATCTACCCCACTCTCACTGACCCATCCTTCCATCACCTCCCACTCTCTCTTCCCCTCCCTCCTACCACATTCTCCTCATCTACTCGCATCCCCTATTCTCCCCACTACCTCCCTCTCCCCATCTAGAACACTCTTCACCCCTCCCTGTCCGGCCCTCCCATTCTCCCCCCATTTACTCCCCCTTTCTACTCCTCTTCTCTTTTTCCCCTTGTTCTCTCCAACTCATTCCCGTTCTCCCTCTTCATCTCCTCCTCGGACCCCATTCACTGCCTCTCCTCTCTCGGTTCCCTCCAGCCGTTCTCACCTCAATTCTCGGCACTATGGTTCTCAATTCCCGAACCCAGGGGGGAAAAGACTGTGCACATTCATCCTTTCTGTGCCTCTCCTGGCTTGATACCTACGCCCCAAAGAACAAAGCCCCATCCTTCTTATCTTCTCTCCGTAACTCAGACCCTGGAGTCCCGGCAGCATCCTCGTAAATCTCCCTCTGCGCTCTTTCCAGCTCAGTGGCATCTTTCCTACAGCAGCGCGACCAGAACTGAACACCGAACTCCCAGAGCGGCCTCACCGACCTTTTGTACAACCACAACGTGGCTTCAGTGCGGTGCAAAGATATAAAATTCACGACAATTGGGAAAATTAATAAATACTGCAAAAAAGGTGAATACCGAGGGAGTGTTTAAGTGTTCAGGGAGCGTTCGCAATCTGATGGCGGAGGGAAGTAACTGTTTGTAAATTGTTGAGTTTCCCGGCTCCTGTACCCGCTCCCTGATGGTACCGATGAGCACAGGGCAGAGGCGGGAGAGGACCCTCGCTGATGGATGCGGTCTTCCCGAGACATTCCTTTTTCAACATGTCCTCGATGGAGGAGAGGGTTGTGCCCGTGATGGAGCTGGCTGAGTCTAGAACCTTCTATGGTCCATGGCGACCCTCTGCGTTGCAGCCCCCACACCAGGCGACCATGCGACAAGCCAGAATGATCGACACCGTACATCCCTAGAAATGTGCGAGTCCGGTTTTGCTGTTAAACCCACTATCTTTATTAGTAACTCATTATAATATAGTAATTTTAACAAGATAAACAGAAGTTAACGGTGTTATGTGTAGATATGTGTGTGAATATAACTATTGAGCCTGGGGGCGGGCGGGGGAGGGCTTATTGTCTTGAGACGGTAAAGTGGGAATGTTCAGTGATCTACGAAATAGATTACGGGAGACAGAAATTTGTAATCCAGGGTAAGACGTAGAGGAAAGGTAAGTGCAAAATATTCCACAGGGTTCACACTGTTAAAACGAGATAACAGTGGCCTTATGTCTTGTCTGAAGTTTAATTTCAAAAGCGCATCCGAATTATCACCGAAAGTCACCTTTCACGGGAATATCGTCTTCCAGAGGTTATCACACAGCAGACCCAGGCAAGGGCTACAAAAGCGGTTCCACAGGATACTCCAAATCCACTCCTATGGATTGTACGAAGTGACAGTCACACATTCGTTGTGCATTGAGTGCCGATGTTTAAAACACCCTTCTGGGCACAGGAGATTTCCAAGCCTCAGCTGCGACAAGCTGAAGATACCGGCTTCTCCAGTCTCTCTCTCTCTCTCTCTCTCTCTCTCTCTCTCACTGTGTTTAATCTGCACAAACCACGGCAGCCAGTGACTGACGTCATAGTCCCGCCTCCCTCAGGCGCTCTTAAAGCGACAGTCCACAGTAAACGAAACCTACGGATTCGGAACAACACCGACCTACCACACACGCCCGGGGTCAGATACAGGGTGAATATCACTCCACACCGTCCCATCACACACATCCAGGGTCAAACACAGAGTAAATCTCCCTCCACACCGTCCCATCACATACGCCCGGGGTCAGAAACAGAGTAAAACTCCCCTCCACACTGTCCCATCACACTCTCCCGGGGACATACACAGAGTGAATTTCCCCCCATGTGGATCCTTCACACAGTCGCGGGGTCAGACACAGAGTGAAGCTCCCTCCACACCGATCCATTACACACTCCAGGTGTCAGACACACACAGCGAAGCTCCCTCCACACCGTCTCATCGCACACTCCCAGGGTCATACGCAGAGTGACTGTCCCTCCACACCGTCCCATCACACACTCGCGGGATTCGACATCGAGTGAAGCTGCCTCCGCACCGTCCCATCACACACTACCGGGGTCAGACACAGGGTGTAACTTTCTCCACCGCGTCTCATCATACAGTCCCGCGTTCCGACACAGAATGAAGCCTCCTCCAGACCGTCCTTTTACACAATTTGGTGGTCAAACACAAAGGGTGCAGCTCCCTCCGCACTCTCCCTTCCCCCACTCCTGTTGTAATAATCCGAGAGAGGCTCCGTGAATAGTTCTCCATTCTAGGCATTAATCAAATGAATTTAATTTCACCGAGTTTTGTTAGCACCCTCATGTCATCCTTATCCATGCATACTGGATTGGAAAGTTCAAAAAAGGGTAAGATTTGGACTGATCTGTGGGGTGAGAATTAGGGGTTGACACGGTACTGACAGAAGAAAATTGGATTAGTTTTCGGACTGAAATATGTTTGTGGGAAGAAGTGGACCATCGGGATTGTTCGTAGTCTGTAGGAGATTGTCGGGGGAGTGTGGCACTATGGGAATATTTTGGGGAACAATACGTGTCTGTCGAGGAAGGGTAGGGCTGTGGGAATATCTTGAGGACTGGCAGGAGCTCTGGGGAGGATCAGTACCCTGGGATTATTTTGCTGACTGACGCAGGGCTGTAGGAATGCAAGATGCAGCGGAATTAGTTTAGAGAGGGACACGAAGTTATGGGGAGATGGATGGAACGTGGGACTGAACTGATTTGTGAGAAAAACGTTGGGCAACTGGATCTCTTTGGGGGAGGTGTGACCTGTACCAAAACGCCGGGTTTCACTTGAATCCCAGGGGGACCAATATCCTGGCGGGGAGATTTGCGAAGGCTACTGGCGAAACTTTAAGCTAGAATCGTTAGTGGGTGGGAGTCAAATTGAAGAGACTAGGAGAGAGGATGTTAGTTCACAATTAGAGAAAGCTAGTAGACAGTGTGTGAGGGAGGATAGACAGGGGACAGCGAAGGGGGGAAGACAGACCGAAGATGTAGGGGAGAAGGAAGAAAAAGATAACACAGTTGTTTTGGACAATTAGGGATAAACAGAGATGAAGAGGTGGAGAGTTTCTTAAATGCATCTATATTAATGCTAGGAGCATTGTGAAAAAGGTGGATAGTTTAGAGCTGGATTGATACCTGGAAATATGATGTTGTAGCTATCAATAAACTTGTTGCTGGAGGGGTGTGATTGGCAACTAATATTCAGAGATTTCGTTGCTTCAGGTGTGATAGAATCGGAGGGACAAGAGGGTGAGGTGTTGCATTGCTTGTCAGAGAAAATATTACAGCAGTTCTTTGGCAGGACAGATTAGAGATAGAACCTGATTTACTCGTCGGCAGCTACAAGATAGAAACTACAGGATAGAAACATGCACTGAGCTCATCTGCCTTTCCTTTCGTACAATACTTCCTGCATTGAAACGCACTCGGCTCATAACATGAGACCCAGGCTCAATCTTTTACCTCCTGACTTTGTCTGAGATCTTAACAACATCTGTCCCAATAACCACTCCACTGTCAGTTTTGACATTCTGCTTTTCATCCCTCTGCATCTCGAGTATAAACCGTTTCACTCCCCCTCTTATATGAAAACTTCCCGCTGGGTTATTGGTTCCCGTCCAGTTCAGGTGTAAACTGAGAGAGTTGCTCGGGGCAGAGAAAATGAAGGAGCTGCGCAATGTGGGGCGGTGTGACGTGGACTCCAGGCAGGAGTATGTGCTGCCCCCTAGTGTTCACTCGGCAGATGACAAGCTCTGTTCTGGTCTTCTGCGGATTTCAGTGGCAGTCAGTCGACCCAGAGCTGCAGGCTGCGTTGTCGCCGATTTTTATATACGAACCCACAGAACCTCTTTTCTGTCCTATAACACGAATCCGCTATCATCACAGCTGACCTCATCTCGTTTGTCCCTTTCTCTTCTGAATCATAGAGCCAACCTCATAGACATCATCTGTCAGACTTGTATCTACCCGGTTTTTTGCACCCCTCTCCCTCGCCCAGAAATCTACAAAGTATTATACCTGTTAGTGAGGAGTTTGACCCGAGGCACTCTACACTGGGACTGGCTGTTTAATCCCTTTCATCCTCCTGACTGGCACCCAGTTCCCTGTGAACCTTGGTCTAACTTCCTCCCTATCACCCCCTGAGTTTCCCGCATGATCCTGAGTTCATCAAGTTCCATTTCCTTAACTCTGAGTGTTGGAATCAGCATCCGGATGCACTTCTCACAGGTGAAGTCGTCAGAGACACTGGAGGTCTGCCTGCCATCCCACGTCTTGTAAGAGGAGCATTCAAATATCACTCCAGGCATGCCTGCTGCTCTCACTGTGTTCTTACTAAATCAAACCTACAAACGTTTGCTTGGGAATCCGCTTCAACGATTGGTTGTTGTTCAAAAAAAAACGCGAGACGCTGCTTTTTAATGCACATACAGTGGCATGCAAAAGTTTGGACACCCCGGTCAAAATTTCTCTTACTGTGAAAAGATAAGCGAGTAAAAGATCACCTGATTTCCAAAAGGCATAAAGTGAAACATTACACAGTTGGTTAATAGTTTAAGCGGATTACTTTTTCTTTATTTCCATCTTGCACAATTTAAAAATAACAAAAAAGGAAAAGGGCCCGAAGCTAAAGTTTGGGCAGCCTGCTTGGCCAGTACTTAGGAACACCCCCTGTGGCAAGTATCACAACTTGTAAACGCTTCTTGTAGCCTGCTCAGAGACTTTCAATTCTTCTTCAGGAATATTCGCCCATTCTTCCTGCAAAACGCTTCTAGTTCTGAGAGATTCTTGGGCCGTCTTGCATGTCTTTTCAGGTATTCCACAGACTTTCGATGATGCTTGGGTCGGGGGACTGTCAGAGCCGTGGCAAAATCTTCAGTTTGCGCCCCTTCAGGTAGTCTATTGTGGATTTTGAGGTGTGTTTAAGATCATTATCCTGTTGTAGAAGCCATCCTCTTTTCATCTTCAGCTTTTTTACAGAGAGTGTGCTGTTTTGTTTTTCCCCAGAATTTGCTGGTATTTAATTGAATTCATTCTTCCCTCTACCAGTGAAATGTTTCCAGTGTTATTGGATGCAACACAAGCTCAAAGCATTATCGATCCACCCCCGTGCTTAACAGTTGGAAAGGTGCTCTATTCATGAAATTCTGCACCTTTTTTTCTCTAAACATACCGATGCTCATTGCAAACAATAAGTTATGTTTTCACTTCATTAGTCCACGGGACTTATTTGCAAAATGCATCAGGCTTGATTGATGTTCCTTCGCAAACTTCTGACGCTGAATTTTCTGGTGAGGACGCTGGAAAGGTAATCTTCAGATGACTCTTCCATGAAGGTCATATTTGTGCAGGTGTCGCTGCACAGTAGAACAGTGCACCATCACTCCAGGGTCAGCTAAATCTTCCTGAAGGTCTTTTGCAGTCAAGCAGGGGTTTTGATTTGCCTCACCTACGAGTAGATCTCTTGGAAAATTCTTTTTGTCTTCCAGCTCTCAACTTGACCTCCCCGTTCCCTTTAACTACCATTTCCTAATTACATTACGAACTGAGGAAACGGCTTCCTGAAAACTATTTGCTATCTTCTTATAGCCTTCTCTTGCTTTGTGGGCATGAATTATTTTAATTCTCTGAGGGCTAGGCAGCTGCCTACAGGAGCCCATGGCTGCTGATTGTTGGGACAAGGTTTGAGGAGTCAGTGTATTTATAAAGCTTTCAAAGTTGCATCACCTGGCTTTTCCTAACAATGATTGTGAACAAACCAGAACCCTAACAAGCTAACTAAGGTCCGAGACCTTGGTAAAAGTTATCTGAGAGCTCAAATCTCCTGGGGTGCCAAACCTTTGCATGGTCATCCTTTCCCTTTTTTTTCGCTCTAAAATTGTACAAAACAAAATAAATGCACTAATCTTGATTAAAATGTTGAAAAGATTGTTTAAACTTTAACTTAATGACTTTTGGAGATCACGACATCTTCTATTCATCTACCCACACATTGCATGCCACCCTACTGGTCCCGCTCCTGATCTCT
>NW_026948187.1:5837905-5857905 GCF_963921235.1 Mobula hypostoma | reverse complement strand
ATGATGGGAGGAGGTTTCTTTCTTGTGCGTCCGAGAGCTTCGGATTCGCGGGCTTTTGTTCGAGAAAAGATGCAAAGAGAAGATGCCAGAACGGGGAAGTCGTAGACTGCAGGCCTGAGCGGACTTGGAATGGTGTCGGGAGTCGACGACGTCCCGGGGGAAATCGATAGAGAACGAACGGACGGGAAGGCAGTGAGATACAACGAGCGTTTTAGACAGATTAGTTAAAATGGGCCTTTTTTCTCTTTGTTTTCTACACTAAACCTACAGTCAGATGAAGAAACATGAAGCTCAATCGTTAAATTGCATATGGTGTACTGCTCGTTATTTCGTGCGAGTGACTTGTAACCGGAAACTCATCACGCTGCATCCACACAAATGATATTTCACAGCTTGGTCGGGCCGTGGACAGTCTCGCCCCGACCCCGCCCGGTCAAACGCCTGATGGTGTTGTGGGACGGTTTGGAGAGTGCTTCACTTTGTGTCTGACCCTGGGACTGTGTGATGGGACGATGTGGAGGGAAATTCACTCTGCGTCTCCTTCATGGAGTGTGTGATGGGACCGTGTCGAGGGAGCATTACTCTGTGTCTGACCCCAGAGTGTGTGATGGGAAATTGTAGGAGGAGCTTCACTCTGTGTCTGACCCCGGTAGTCTGTGATGGGTCAGTGTCGCGGGAGCTTAACTCTGCGTCGGACCTCGGCTGTGTGTAATGGGACGATGTGGAGGCAGCTTCACTTTGTGTCTGACCTCGGGAGTGTGTGATGGGACGGTGTGGAGGGAGCTTCACTCTGTGTCTGACCCCGGGAGTGTGTGATGGGACGATGTGGAGAGAGCTTCACTCTCTGGCTGACCGCGAGTGTGTGTGATGGGACAGTGTGGAGGGAGATTCACTGTGTCTTCCACGGGAGTGTGTGATGGTACGCTGTGGACTGATTTACTGCATGTTAGACCCCGGGAGTATGTGATTGTTATTGATATCTCTTCTCACGATGTGACACATACCTTTTCCTCCTTTGAATTTATTTCGAGGAGCCTTGCATCAAGGTCTGAGCAATATTCCCTCGCTTCATCATAAGATTTCCCCAACGTGGATATGAAATAACACCGGTCTTTATTTCTCTGCCAGTACTGGGGACACGTTTGCCCTGCAAATCAGGAAATAGTGAATCATTTGCCAGAACGCTCATTTCACCAACAGGGTTCGGAGAAAGGCAAACTCCCTCTACTCCGTCACGTCACAGATCCCGGAATCAGACACACAGTGAAGTTCCCTCCGCAACATCCCTTCACACAGTCCCGGGGTCAGTAACAGAGTGAAGCTGCCTCCACACCGTCCCATCACACACTCCCGTGGTCAATTACAGCGGCACGCTTACTCCATACTGTCCCATTGTACAATCCCATGGTTAAAAAAAAAGTGTAGATCCCTAGAAACCGTAACATCACAGATTTCCGGGTCAGGCACCGAAAGAATCACCCTCCACAATGTCGCATTAAGCACTCCCGGATGCAGACAGCAGGTGACGGTGCTGTCACACCGTTCCATCACACACTCCGGGCATCAGACATGTTGTGAATCTCTCTCCACACCGTCCCATCACACACTCCCGGGGTCAGACACAGAGTGAATCTCCCTCCACACCGTCCAATCACACACTCCGGGGGTCAGACACAGAGTGAATCTCTCTCCACACCGTCCCATCACACACTCCCGGGGTCAGACACAGAGTGAATCTCCCTCCACACCGTCCCATCACACACTCCCGGGGTCAGACACAGAGTGAATCTCCCTCCACACCGTCCCATCACACACTCCCGGGGTCAGACACAGAGTGAAGCTCCCTCCACACCGTCCCATCACACACTCCCGGGGTCAGACACAGAGTGAATCTCCCTCCACACCGTCCAATCACACACTCCGGGGGTCAGACACAGAGTGAATCTCCCTCCACACCGTCCAATCACACACTCCCGGGGTCAGACACGGAGTGAAGTTCCGCCCTCACCCTCCCATGGCACATCAAGTGATCAGACTCCATCCACAACATCCAATCACACAATCCGGTGTCACATAGAGTGAACTCCCCTCTGCACTGTCCCATCACACACTCCCAGAGTCAGACACAGACGCTCTCTCTCTCTCTCTCTCTCTCTCTCTCTCTCTCTCTCTCTCTCTCTCTCTCCGATCCCTCCGATCCCATTACACACTCTGGGAACAGATACAGTGTGAAGCTCCCTCGACACCTCGACACCGTCCGATCACACACTCGCGGATTCAGAGTGCAACTCTCTCACCTCGGTACCATAACGCCATTCAGGGGTCAGACATGGTGTGAAGCTCTCTGGGCCCTGTCCGATCACACAATCCGCCTGTCAGACACAGAGCAAAGCTGGATCCATACTGTCACATGAGAGATTCCTGGAGTCAGGCATAGAATGGAGCTATAATGAAACGTCTCCCAATCCCGTGGTCTGACTCAGAGTGAATCCACCTCCACACTGTCCCGTCACACTCTCCTGGGTTCAGTGACAGAGTGAAACTTCCTCCACGCAGCACAATCACACACTCACCCGTCAAACATAGAAGGAATCTCCCTGCATACTATCTCTTCACACACTCCCGACGTCAAGCATAGCGTGAAGCTTACTCTCTCTATGCCTGTTCTGTGATGAGGAGCGGGTTAAAGAGGGGGATGATGCCTCACCTCTTCGGCTGGTTAACAATTCACAGATTTGAGCCTTGGTTTCGTTGAGAGATTTGTACTTCGTTTCCATCTCGTTGATCTTGGATTGAAGGGTTGAGTTTAACTCATGGCAGTTTCGGTCGAGGGTGAAGTTGGACTGACGAATCTGTGATACTGAGAGAGATGGTGAAGGATGATTAGCGTTTACAGTGACACGTGATTCAGCAACACGCTACCGAGCGGGTCACAGAGAGTGTTGTGTCAGTGTCACGGTGAAGGTTGTCACAGTGAGAGGCGTCGGCCTGTCGTGTCACGCTGAGGGGTATATCAATGTCCCGGTGAAGGTTTTGTTGTTGTCACAATGGGGTCTGCGTCAATATCATGCGGGGAATGTTCGAGTTGCTGTGAAGGACGTGGCGGTGTCACCGTGATAGCTGATTCTGTGCCCCGGCGAGAGGTCTGCGGGGTGACAATGAAGTGTATCTCCACGTCACGCCGAGGGAAATGTCAGAGTGACGGACATTTCAGAGTGAGGGGTATGGTGGTGTCACGGTGTGTGGCGTATATGTGTAATGTGTGGGTGCTTCTCTCATTGAGAGGAGTGTGTCTGTGTCACCGTGAGAGGCATGTCATGGCCAAGCTGTCGGCGACGGTGTCACGGAGAGGACTATGTCTGTGTCATTGTGAATTTAGGTGTTGGTATCACGGTGAGGGGTTTGCCTTTGTGAGGGTGAGGTGTCCGTAATTGCCCCAGTGAGCGGTATATCAGTGTTATTTTGAGGGGTGATAATGTCTCGGTGAGGGGTGTTACAGTGACGTGTGAGTCCTTGTCATCGTGAGGAGCTGGACGGGTCAACGTTTAGGAGCTTGTAGGTGCCACAGTGAGTGGTGTCTCAGAGTCACGGTGAAGTGCGTGTCGGTGACACTATGAGATGTGTATTGGAATCGCCTTGAGCCAGGTTCTCTGGGAGAGATCCTGATGGGAAATCTCAGATATCTTGGAATCAAAGTTTCAGGTTAAATGATGGACTGGGAGACGACATTGGGGTTGCTCCTGTTCATCTCCTGATATTCTTCCCCAATGAGTTTGTAGTTTCGGTCGGAGGTGATCTGAGATGGTATTTACACTGTGTGAGAATCACGCTACTGAGCGAGTCACGGAGACTGGTGTGTCAGTGACACGGTGAGGGTGTCACAGTGAGGGATGTGCTGTTGGCACAGTGAGGGGCGTCAGTGCCACCGTGAGCTACGTGTCTGCGACACGCTGAGGGGTAGATCAGGTTACCAGTCAGATTCTTTTTTTGGTGTCACGAAGGGTGCCGCGCCAGTATCGCGGTGATATTGATTCCCTGTTACAGCGAGTCGGTGTTTCAGTGAGAGACGTGTAGCTGTCACTGTGATAGATGTTTCTGGGTACGTGTGAAATGTGTACCGGGTAACATCGCGGTGTATCTCTATGTCACTGTGAGAGATGTGTCGCGGTCACACTCCGAGGTTTAACGGTGTTGCACTGAGAGACTCGTCGGTGTCATAGTTTGCGGTGAATTGGTGCTACAGTGGGAAAAATGTCGATGTCACGCTGAGGGGTGTGACTGTGTCACTGGGAAGGACCTGTTCTGGACACGGTGGATTGGTCGGTGTCACAGTAAGTTTAGTGATGTTCTCACGGTGAGGACTGAGTGGGTGCCACTCGGAGGGGCCTGTCGGTGTCACGGCGAGGGCTGTGTCGTTGTGACGGCGAGTGTTATGTCGGCGTTTGGGTGGAGCAGCTGTTACTGACATGATAAGAGATGAGACGGTTTCAATGTGACGGGCGTGTCTGTGTCACAGTGAGGGATGTGTCCACGTCACAGTGAGGGATGTGTCCACGTCACAGTGAGGGATGTGTCTGTGTCACAGTGAGGGATGTGTCCACGTCACAGTGAGGGATGTGTCCACGTCACAGTGAG
The DNA here is from genome assembly GCF_963921235.1 of Mobula hypostoma. NCBI lineage: Eukaryota > Metazoa > Chordata > Chondrichthyes > Myliobatiformes > Myliobatidae > Mobula > Mobula hypostoma. The sequence goes on along the minus strand of NW_026948187.1, from coordinate 5,853,270 downwards.
GGATGTGTCCACGTCACAGTGAGGGATGTGTCCACATCACAGTGCGTGACGTGTCGGTTCCACGGAGAGGGGCGTGACAGTGTTACGGTGAATTGTTATTACAATAGTTCTGGGTTGGCATCAGGTTGAGGGATATAACGGTATAATGTTGAGCGATGTGTTGGTTGGGGTTGTGTCGGTTTCACGGTGAGGGGTGAGTCGTGGTCATGCTGAGAGACTGGTCAGCACCACAGTGAGGGGTGTGTTGATATCACATAAAGTGCGTTTCTGGGAAATGTTGGGAATGTGTCGCTGTACAGTGGCATTTTGTTACAGCGGCGGTTTGATCGTTTCGTCGGGTGTTCAACTCACCATGAATCCTCCAGCAGATACCCGTGATAACGAGGGTCGCTGTTAAAACGCAGATTAGCCATTTGCTGGAATCTAATCTGCCTCTCCTTGTGGGTCGTTCACTGCCCGTGTCGTCTGTGGAAAAATCGTTTCTTGTCTTTGTCAATCTATCGTCACATTCCTTGATCTACCCCACCCCTGCTCTTCCCACCATCTGAGTTCAAGTCACTCTCTTTCTCGTATGTAGAGCAGTGAGCGTAAATCGCAGAACACAACAGACCCTTCGGCACAAAATATTTGCTAGACCCATTATATTTTATACCTAAATCGTTTTTACCTACATAATGTTCATCTCCCTAAAATCCCCGCACATCCACGTGCCCGTCAAAGAGCCAGATAAACGCCTCTATCGATTTGCCGTCCCCACCACCCCTGGCAGCTCATTCCATTCACCCACGGTCTCTGTGTAAGCAAAACTTGCCCCTCATATTGTCTATAAAGATATCCCCTCCCCCCTTCTACTGTTGGTGTTAGTCATTTGTCTCCGGGGTGGAAGTGGACCGGTTGCCCAGACTATCTCTGTCTCTCGTAATGATATGGACCTGGATCAACTCTCCCCTCAGCCCGAGATACATATGAAATAATATATGAAATGCAGACATATTGCATGAATGTATTTTACTGATATCGTATATCCGCTTGCTATCTTTCTACCTTCGACATGTCATGTGTGTTTTGTGCCGTTGTGTGGCCGTTGGTTTTGTGTTGGGCATCTGGGCCCGGGAGTAACACAGACTCGTTTGACTGCATTGATGGGTGTTCATGTATGGTTGAATTGCAATGAACATGTATTGAATTAAAGCCGTCTTTTCTGTACCGGTCGCACTTTCTTTGGAATAGAACCCATTGATACAAATACCCGAAGCGCCTTTCACGACAGCTCGCCTCATCTTCCCCACCCTCCTTCCCGTCTGAGAGTTTGTGGAGTGAGGGATGAGTGGAAGGGGGCGGGCGGGGGGACCGCGAGAGGGGATGAACAGGGAGATAGATTGAGTGTGATAGCAGGGGGCGAAAGGGTGAGTGGAAGCAAAGAGTGTGCGGACAGAAAGGGAAAGCGGGCGCGGGAAGAGGAAAGTGGGAGAGGGGTAGTGCGATAGAGGGGAGAAGGTAGAGATTTTGGGCAGTGAGAGAGTGAAAGCGAATGAATGGTAGTGTGGGGAGCAGGATGGAGAGGAGGGAACGAGACGGGAAAGAAGGGGTTGAAAGATGGAGGGAGGCAACAGGAAGAAAGGAAAAAGTCGAGACAGAAGAGGAAAAGAGGGAGAGAAGGTGTTAGAGAAAGTGGAAAGACAGGATGAAAGAGAGGGAGGGGCGCGAACGGGGGGAGAGGGAGGGGGAGGTAGTAGGAGAAAGAGGGGAGCGAGAAGAGGGGAAGAGAGAGGCGGAGAGGGAGAGAGGGAATAGAGAATGGGGTAAGAAAGAGTAGAATGAGGTTAACATTTTACACAGTGCACCTCCCACTGTCCTCTGTCCTCATCAGTCCACCCTTGGTGTTTCCTACTCTCCGACCATCCCCACAGTGCTCATTTCTCAATGCCCCAGGCTCAACACCCCTCCCGCGGTACTACCTCCGCGCCGCCCTGCCTGTGACAATCTCTCTTCACTGACTCCTGCCACAGCACTCTCTCTTCGCCCTATTCCATAGCTCTCCCGGTATACCGCCCCTCCCCGGCGCTGCCACCACGCCACTTGCCCGAGTGCAGGCTCCTCACCAACCCTACAACAGAGCTCCCTCCTCATCGCCTCTCCCATCCGTTCAGCTGGGGACAGAACAGCGAGAGTCTGTGAGATTCCCTCCACCCGTCCGATCGCACACACCCGGGATCAAACACAGAATGGAGCCCTCTCCCCCGGGTTTTTTCTGCCCCACTCACCGTTGGAAGGAGACTGTGGGCCCGTTTTTGCGAACTTCGCATTCACGTAAATGTTGTCCTCGTCCATCTTGTTCAGGACTCTCTGCGTCTCTGAGCTGACGAAGGGGAAGGAGCCGTTGGCAGAGGAAGCGCGTGTTGAGAAGGCGGTTTGACCGATAACAGAAAACACCAGATGGACAGCTGGTAACGAGAGGAACCGAGAGCAGGGAGAGGAACTGCGCGGGAGCAGAGAGATTGAGCAGTTCCATGGCAATCTCATCTCTCTCTCTCTCTCTCTCTCTCTCTCTCACACACACACTTTCTCGTTCTCCTTCTCCATCCTCCCCCCACTCTCCCATTTCCCCCAATATCCCACTCTCCCTTTCCCTCCTACCTTCCACCTTTCCTCAACCTTACCCCCCTCTCTCCACACGCCTCACCGCTTCATTAGGCTACTGGGAGACAGAAAGAAAATTGAAAAGCCGGACCTCCAGAGTATTAATCTCAGGATTACTGACTGAGCCACGCGCTAATGAAGGTAAGAATAGCAGAATTAAGCAGCTGAATGTGTGACAAACTAACTGGTGAAGGGGGCAGGGCTTCAAGTTCTTGGATCATTGGGATCTATTTTGGGGGAGGTATGACTTATACAAAAACGATGGGTAACACCTGAACTCAAAGGGTACCAATATCCTGGAGGATTGTTTAATAGAGCTGTCAGGGAGAGTTTAAACTAAGTTGGCAGGAGGAAGCAAAGCAGGGTGTTAGGGTCGAAGAAGAGGAAAATAGAAATAAGTCGAAGATACTGTGCAGCAAAGGGGGCAAGAAGGACAGGCAGGTGAATAGACAGGATAATCTTGAGAAAGTGGCTCAGAGTCAAAAGTGGCCGAAAGAAAGCTGGTCTCTTTTGTTACAGAGTGTAATTACGGGGTAAGGCTCAACAAGTTTACTCTGCCTTAGCAATGGGAGATGCAGTTAATTATGAGACACTGAAACGGACTGTATTTAACCCTATGAATTGGTTCCAGAAGCCTATAGGCAAAGTTTAGAAATTTGAGTAAATCTATGAACTAGACTGACGTACAATTTGCTTATGAGAAGTTTGTGTGTATTGACCGATGGTGCACATCTAACAATGTGATGGTAAAGTAGGAAAGTTGAGTTCATCCACGGGATGAATGATATGAGAGACATATCTGTAATCCAGGGTGAAACGTAGAGAAAAGCTGATTACGTCGAATTTCACAGGTAAACGAAGTATCGTAGTCGGAGATCTTGTCTGTCGTATCGTTCCAAATCCACATGGGAGTTATCACCGAAAGTGACCTGTCACAGGGTTATCGTCTTCAAGCAGCTGCCATACAATATACCCAGGCAAGGGTTATCCCAACAGTGCTTTTGTCTCTCTCTCTCCCTGTGGTTCAGCTCACAGTCTGTAGTGTCAGCCTGTGGCTGACGTCATAGACCCGCCTCACTGAGGCGCTCTTAAAGTGACAGTCCACAGTAAACCTGTGGGCTCGTAACAACTACATTTCTTAATTACATTTCGAACTGAGGAAACGGCGACCTGAAAACGCTTTGCTATCTTCTTATAGCCTTCTGCTGCTTTGTCGGAATCACTTATTTTCGTTTTTTATGTGCAGGAGGCTGCTTTGAGGAGTTAATAGCTGCTGATTGTTGGGACAATGTTTGCGAAGTTAGGGCATTTATAAAGCTTTGAAATGTGCATCACTTGGCCTTTCCTGACGATGACTGTGAACAAGCCATAGCCCTAACAAGCTAATTAAGGTCTGAGGCCGTGGTGAAAGTTATTTGAGACTCAAACCTCTTTCGTGCCCAAACTTTTACATGGTGCTCCTTTCCTTTATCACTCTAAAATTTTACAAAACAAAACTAATACTTGCTTAAAAATAATATTAACCTTGCTTAAAGCGTTCAAAGTAAATGTTCTTCTTTATCTTTATGCCTTTTCGAGTTCAGTTCATCGTTTACTCACCTAAGTATTCACAGTAACAGAAATTTTGACCGGGATTCCCAAACGTTTGCATGTCACTGGATTGCTTCTCTGAGTGGAGGCGTTTGACTGGTGGTGTGTCACAGCGATCAGTGCTGGGCCCATTGTTATTTGTCAGACATATCAATGATCTGGATGATAATGTGGTAAATTGGATCAGCAAATTTGCAGATAATAGAAAGATTGCAGGAGTAGTGGACAGTGCGGAAGGTTTTCAGAGCCTGCAGAGAGATTTAGACCAGTTGGTAAATTGGGCTTAAAAACGGCGGATGGAGTTTAATACAGACAGTGTGAGGTATTGCAGTTTAGAAGGACAAACCAAGGTAGACGTGGATACCTGTACGGAATGTTGTTGGTCACGGAGACGGAAGGATCGTCGAGGAGTTAAGGGACGAAGGAGACTTGGAAGTCTTCCGGGGAGGGAGTGGGTCATGGAGATGGGGTAGTTTGGAAGGGAAGAGGGTGATGGAGACGGGGGTGGTGTAAAGGAAGGAGTGTGTGACAGAGACGGGGAGGACAGTAGCAGAGTGATGTTTTGACGCAAACTGGGAGGGTATCTGGAGGGGCTTCCGATATGTGGATCATTGGGCTATCTTCCAAGGAAGGTGCGACCTCTACAGACGAGACGTTTGCATTTCAGCTCAACTGATTTCAATTTAAGTTTAATTGTAATTCCATCATAATGAATACCCGTGAATACAGCCAGGACGAAGCTGAAAAACACAATACCAACAATTACGCACGGTACAAGGCACACATGATAGGTATAAGACTGATATACATGAAACACGTGCGGCATATCTGTAAAAGACGCAACAAGTGCGCACACACACACACACACACACACACACACACACACACACACACACACACACACACTCACACACACACACACACACACGCACACACACACACACACACACACACACACACACTCGTATATATGCATCTAGGCAACTACTTGAGGCCCAGGGGAATTTGAATGCCACCAAAATCTATAATCCAAGGCAATTAAGCTTGTTCTTCCGAACGAACACCAGGGGGCGGCACAGACTCTTTCCTGGAGGCCGGGCAACACCGCCTCCATTGTGTCAGCTCCTTCATTTCCTCTAGCATGAGGCATTCTTTCAGTTTTAGATTATGAGAGCACTCAGTCCTCTTTTATTGTCATTTAGAAATGCATACATACATTAGGAAATGGTACAATGTTTCTCCAGAGTGATATTGCAGAAAACATAGAAACATAGAAAATAGGTGCAGGAGTAGGCCATTCGGCCCTTCGAGCCTGCACCGCCATTTATTATGATCATGGCTGATCATCCAACTCAGAACCCCACCCCAGCCCTCCCTCCATACCCCCTGACCTCCGTAGCCACAAGGGCCATATCTAACTCCCTCTTAAATATAGCCAATGAACTGGCCTCAACTGTTTCCTGTGGCAGAGAATTCCACAGATTCACCATTCTCTGTGTGAAGAAGTTTTTCCTAATCTCGGTCCTAAAAGGCTTCCACTCTATCCTCAAACTGTGGCCCCTCGTTCTGGACTTCCCCAACTTCGGGAACAATCTTCCTGCATCTAACCTATCCAATCCCTTTAGGATTTTATACGTTTCAATCAGATCCCCCCTCAATCTTCTAAATTCCAACGAGCACAAGCCCAGTTCATCCAGTCTTTCTTCATATGAAAGTTCTGCCATCCCAGGAATCAATCTGGTGAACCTTCTTTGTACTCCCTCTATGGCAAGGATGTCTTTCCTCAGATTAGGGGACCAAAACTGCACACAATACTCCAGGTGTGGTCTCACCAAGGCCTTGTACAACTGCAGTAGTACCTCCCTGCTCCTGTACTCGAATCCTCTCGCTATAAATGCCAGCATACCGTTCGCCTTTTTCACCGCCTGCTGTATCTGCATGCCCACTTTCAATGACTGGTGTATAGTGACACCCAGGTCTCGTTGCACCTCCCCTTTTTCTAATCGGCCACCATTCAGATAATAATCTGACAAACCAAAGACTAACACTGACAGAACCACATAATTATAACATACGGTTACAGCAATACCATAATTTGATGAAGAACAAACCATGGGTACGGTAAAAAAAAAAGTCTCAAAGTACCCAAGTCGATCGACTCTCGAGTTCCCGATAACAGGTGGCAAAAGGGAGAACCTCCCTGCCATAAACCTCCAGGCACCGTCAACTTGCCGATGCCTTGAAAGCAGCCGACCACAGCCAACACTGAGTCCGTCCGTCCGAAAACTTCCAGCCTCCGACCAGCTCCTCCGATACAACCTCCCGAGCGCCATCCTCTGCCGAGCGCCTTCGACCTCGCCCCTGCCGCTGAAACAAGCAAAGCCGAGGATTCAGGCCTTCTGCTCCGGAGATTCCGGTTACCACACAGTCGCAGCGACAGCGAAGAGGGAATATCAGAAGTTTCTCCAGATGTTCCTCCGCACTATCACGTATGTCTCCATCAAATCAGAATTGTATACGGTCCCCTACTTGACAGATTGCAGATATCATTCACCGGGGAGGCTGCGCGTCTGAACTGGAATGGAACTAATATCCAAACGGGAAGTTTGCTATTAATATGGAGAGTGGTGGAGTTTATTCTAGAGTTACGGGGTAATGAAAACCAGAATGGCATATCATGCCGTGGAGTGGTTAATGGGACAAAGTCAGAAAGCAAAAGGCCAAGCCTGCTGTAACTCATGCTCTGAGCGCGTACATTTCAATACAAGAAGTAGTGTCCGAAAGACAGATGAGCTGATGGCAGGGACCAACACCTGGAAGCATGGTATTTCAGAATCGAGAGCAAAATCTACAAGCAGAGCTCGGAATTTTTTCGGTTCTTTTCTCTGTAGCAGGGCAGTCTGAGGGAACAGCTACAGTTGTTTATATAATTACGAGAGACACAGACAGAGTAGATAACAGGTATTTTTAGCCCCAGGATGGAAATGTCGAATAAGAGAGGACCCGCATTAAGGTGAGACCGGGTAACTTCAAGGGAGATGAGTTTGGCAAGTTTCTGTTATCACAGAGAGTGGGTTGTGATTGGAACGTGCTGCCAGCGCTGGTGGTGGAGGGAGGTTCATAAAGGCGTTTAAGAGGCTTCTTAACAGGCACGTGGGTCTGCAGGGAATTGTGGGAGACGGGCGTTGGATCGTCAGAAGGGATTTTGTTTAATTGGAATATCACAACTTTATGAACCGAAGGGTCAGTTCTCTTCTGTGATCTACGTTCTTTGAACTGCAGGAACAGCAGAGAGAGATTTGAACTCATCGTTAGAAACGTAGAAAACTTGTAGCACAATGCAGGCCCCTCGGCCCAAAAAGCCGTCTCGGACATTGTCCTTACCTGAGAAATTGCCTGGGGTTACCCAGCGCCCTCTATGGGAGGAGCAGGAGGTTTGGAAGATCAAGAAATTTGAGGATCAATCGAAAAACATAGGGAAAAGCCACCCCAGAGCGCACAGTCTGTGAACGAGACAAACAACACGCACCGTGACACTCAAGGTCTCTTTACAGTGTTTCGGTCACACCGACACAACCCTCGCCGTGACAGGAACACGCCCCTCTTCGGCACACCGACATACCGACACGCCCTGCACCGTTACAGGAACCCATCAATCGGCGCTACCGACACAGATTTACGCGGTTCACTGTAGCACGGACACACTCCTCCCTGTATGCATAACTCCATCCCTTTCCAAAACCCCTGCCCTTCTGCGACAACCTCTCACTCTCCTGCACTACTCTCCGTCTGCGTGACCCACTCCCTCTCCTGCACACTTGCCCCGTCATCCCGTACCTTCCCGACGGCACACCCCGTCTCTGTGACCGGCTGCATCCACGAGAGACCTCCCCAACTCAGTCGCCGCTGCACATGCCTCCCTTTCTGTGATCACAGGTCATTGTGGAGAGTGTGAGGGAGAGTTGCCCTCTGACGCTACGCCGCCCTTCACCCGGATATCTATCAGCAGGTTCTGAGTCTCTCCACAAAGCTGCATGCACAGGCTGGTGGAGTGCTTCTACACCAGTTGATAGTGGCTGCAACCTCACTATCCTTTCCCTGGCCTCCTCTCTCCGCCTCTACCCTCCTCTTCCCGCAACACACCACCCGGTCCCACACACAAACACCATCTCCGAGAGACACACAATTCGGGACAACTGGAACGCCGTTGTGCTGGGAAATGATGAGCGGGGAGATGGGAGGAGGGAGAGAGCTGCGCAACTTTTCCGACTCCAGTACAGTGTGTTGCAATGGTGCAGGGGGTACATCACTTTTCTGACTCCGGGAGTGTGATGGCAAAATATTCAGGGAGCTTAATTGCTTGACTGACGCCGCAAGTGTGTGGTGGGACGATCTGCACGGAGATTCACTCTGTGTCTGACCCCGGGCGTGTGTGATGGGACGGTGTGGAAGGAGATTCACTCTGTGTCTGACCCCGGGAGTGTGTGATGGGACGGTGTGGAGGGAGATTCACTCTGTGTCTGACCCCGGGAGTCTGTGATGTGACGGTGTGGAGGGAGATTCACTCTGTGTCAAACCCCGGGAGTCTATGAACGGGCGGTGTAGAGGGATGTTCACTCTGTGTCTGACCCCGGGAGAGTGTGATGAGAAGGTGTGGAGGGAGCTGCATTCTGTGTCTGACCCGGGACTCTGTTATGGGACGGTGTTGAGGAAACTACACTGTGTCTGATCCTTGGGGGTACGTGATAGGAGGATGTGGAGGGAGCTCCACTCTGTGTCAAACCACGGGAGTGTATGAACGGGCGGTGTGAAGGGAGATTCACTCTGCGTCTGACCCCGGGAGTGTGTGATGGGACGGTGTGGAGGGAGATTCACTCTGTGTCTGACCCCGGGAGTGTGTGATGTGACGGTGTGGAGGGAGCTGCACTGTATCTGACCCCCTGGGTCTGTGTTATGGGACGGGAGCTTCACACTGTGTCAGATTCTGGGAGTGTGTGACCGGATGGTACGGAGGGTGCGTCACGGGATGGTACGGAGATTGCCTCACAATCTTCAACGGGACAGGGTACGACCACTTACGATGACAGTGACTCCCATCACACCGTGGCACCGACACATATCTCACCGTGAGATGAACCCGCTCCTCATCTTACCCCGACACACCGACACGCCCTCCCCGTCCCTGTAACTCACTTCCTCTTCAAATTACTCCGCGTTTCTCTCAACCCCTCAGTCCATTAATCTTCTCCCAGTCTATCACATCCTAACTCCACTGCACCTCTCCCGTCTCTGTCACTACCTCCCTTAAAAACTCCCTATACCCCTTGACCCACTCCCCCGGCTACAACCCGCCCTCCGCTACGATCTGTCAACTGCATCAAGGCTCAAATCTGTGAATAGTTGACCAGCAGAAGAGGTGAGACACCATCCTCCTCTTTAACCCGCTGATCATCACAGGACAGGCATAGCGAGAGGAAGCGTCACTCTTTGATTAACATCGGGAGTGTGTGGGAGAAGGTACGGAGGGAGAGTCTCTCTGTGTTTGACCCGTTGAGTCCATGATGGGGTTGCCTGGAGGGGGATTCACTCCCTGTCTGACCACTGGGCTGTGAGACGGAGCAACACAGCTTCACTCTGTGTCTCACTCCGGGAATGCCTCATTGGACGGTATGGATCCAGCTTCACGATGTGTCTGACCGCGGGAGTGCGTGATGAGACAGTGGCCAGAGAGATTCACGCCTTGACTGATTCCTGACGTGCGTTTCTGGACCGTGGAGAGAGTGTTTCACTCTGTGTCTTACCCTGGGAGTGTGTGATGGGATGGTGTGGAGGGAGCATCACTCTGAGTCTGCCCCCTTTCATTTTTTGATGGGCCGGTATGAAAACAAATTTAATCTGTGTACTAACGCAGTTTTAATATTATTATTATTATGTACTGGGACTGTGTTTTAGGATCTTCACTCTCTGTGTTATCCGGGTAATGTGTTTTGGGTGAGTGTGTTGGGAACTTCTCTGTATGTCTGACATCAGGATTATTTGATGGGACAGTACATAGGGAGCTTCACTCTGTCTCTGACCCGGCGAGTCGGTTTGATTGGTCGATTCGGAGGGATCTTCTCTTTACAACTGATCCCAGAAATGTGTGACGGGTCGGTGTGAAGGGTTCACCATTCTGTGTCTGACTACCGGCGGATGCAATGGACGGTGCGGAGAGAGATTCACTGTTCCTTGTTCATATTTTCCAGAGCAGGCGATGTGGCAAAGCAACATTTTCACACTCTGATTGAAAGCGTCTGGGAATAAATTCAAAAGAGGAAGAGTTACGAGTCAGATACACAGAAGATATATTCACAACAGAGTGAATCTCCCTCCGCACTTTCCCATCACAAACTGCCGGGGTCAGACACAGAGTGAAGCTCCCCCCACACCGTCCCAACACAAACGTCCGTGGTGAGACATAGAGTGAATCTCCCTCCACACCAACTCATCGCACATGCCCGTGGTCAGACACAGAATGAAGCTCCCTCCACACCGTCCCAACACAGACACCCGTGGTGAGACATAGAGTGAATCTCCCTCCACACCAACTCATCGCACATGCCCGTAGTCAGACACAGAGTGAAGCTCCCTCCACACCGTCCCAACACAGACGCCCGTTATCAGACACAGAGTAAATCTCCCTCCACACCATCCCAACACAGACGCCCGTGGTGAGACATAGAGTGAAGCTCCCTCCACACCGTCCCAACACACACGCCCGTGGTGAGACACAGAGTGAAGCTCCCTCCACACCGTCCCAACACAGACACCCGGGGTGAGACACAGAGTGAATCTCCCTCCACACCGTCCCATCACACACTCCCGGGGTCAGACACAGAGTGAATCTCCCTCCACACCGTCCCATCACACACGCCCGTGGTCAGACACAGAGTGAAGCTCCCTCCACCCCGTTGGTGCTAGTTTTGCCACTTCCACCGGATATCGCTCTCTCGGTACTGAGCATCACTGCGTCTCTGTATGTACAGGCTGGTCGTGTGGTTTCACACCAGTTCCGCCCAGTGCAGCAAACTCACCACCCCCTCACAGCCCTTCCTCTCCTCCCCCTCCCTCCTCAGTTCTACGTCGAGTCACAAACCGATATTATCTCTGAGACAGGCACGCAATTAGAGGCTACAGAAAGACTGAAGTGATGGTGAGTGGTGAAAAGGGGAGAGAGGGAGTAAGGAGGGAGATTCTTTCAGTTTCTGGATCCGTTGTTGTGTTATGGAACTGTGGGGAGAGACTTTCACTCTGTGTCTGAGCATAGGTTGTGAGACGGGACGGTGTGGAGGGCGCTTCACTCTGTGTCTGACCCTGGGTATGTGTTATGGGACTGTGAGAGGGAGAATCACTTTGTGACTGGCCCCGGGTGTGCGCGCAATTGGAAGGTGCGGTGAAGTTTCTCTCTGTGCCTGACCACGCGACTGTGTTATGGGACTGTGAGAGGGAGATTCACTCTGTGTCTGACCCCGGGAGTGTGTGATGGGACGGTGTGGAGGGAGATTCACTCTGTGTCTGACCCCGGGAGTGTGTGATGGGACGGTGTAGAGGGAGATTCACTCTGTGTCTGACCCCGGGAGTGTGTGATGGGACGGTGTGGAGGGAGATTCACTCTGTGTCTGACCCCGGGAGTGTGTGATGGGACGGTGCGGAGGGAGATTCACTCTGTGTCTGACCCCGGGTGTGTGTGATGGGACGGTGTGGAGGGAGATTCACTCTGTGTCTGACCCCGGGAGTGTGTGATGGGACGGTGTGGAGGGAGATTCACTCTGTGTCTGACCCCGGGAGTGTGTGATGGGACGGTGTGGAGGGAGATTCACTCTGTGTCTGACCCCGGGAGTGTGTGATGGGACGGTGCAGAGGGAGATTCACTCTGTGTATGACCCTGGGTACTGTGAGATGGGACGGTGCGGAGGGAGATTCACTCTGTGTCTGACCCCGGGAGTGTGTGATGGGACGGTGCAGAGGGAGATTCACTCTGTGTATGATCCTGTGTACTGTGAGATGGGACGGTCTGCAGGGAGCTGTACTTGTGTCTGAACCCGGGTGTGGTTGGTCGGACGGTGCCGAGATCTCTCTCTCTCTCTCTCTTTCTCACACACACAGCAAATCCAGCACATCATCTCCCGCGCCACCACCCTCTTAGCTATTACCCTCATACCCATTTCCTTTCACCTCCCCCCTTACTTACTGTGGAGGATTTAACTAATCTGTCTGTAGCGTGCGCGGCGCCTTTCCTGTGAACGGGACTGACGGCCCGGCCACATTTCAGTCCGGTGAACTTTCAGTGTGAGCGGTGGAGAGTGGGAAGGGAGAAAGTAGGGTAGAGAGGGTGGGGAGACAAAGGAGAAGGCTTCATGAGGAGGGCAGTGAGATAGAAAGGCATAAGAGGGAGAGGGGTAAGAGGAAAAAGGAGGGGGCTGGAGAGAGGAGCGAAATTGAAGCGGGTTAGAGACATTCCTGGGAGAGAAATAGGGAGATAGTGAGCGGAGAGTGAGGGACGCAGAGAGAGAAAATGACAGACAGCAGGTAATGGAGGGTTTTTGAGAGAGCTCCTGGACTCCGTCTGTTTGGCTGACGTCCCTGCTATTTTTATTTTCTGCTGTCTGTATGACCGCCCAGTCAGTGTAACCGCACGCTTTCAAGACTTCTTTGAAATAATGAAAACCCCCCGCTTATGTTCCAATGGGTGCAGTGTGTGAAACTTCAGATACTGATCAGCGTGCGTTGGTTCAAACTTCAATATCTAAACGTCCGCTTTTTTTGCTAAATACTACACGGTCTAAAAATGGCAAACTATTGCTCTGACGTCTTCTCGGAGGGAAGGGGCTGGCTTACTTCGGTGGGTGTTGCGGGTTTGTCCCGGGGCCGTGGTTTCTAGAGCACAGAGGGTCTGAAGCCCCGGCGATCAGCAGAGCAATGGGAGCGCTGACGCTCAAACCAGGAATCACCGGGAGGTTGGGGTTGTGGGGGGTGGTGTTCGTTGTAAATTTCTCGGACAATAAAGTCTCTGCATGTGTGACAAAATATCCGTCCGCCTTTCTTTCCTTGTTCATTCGTCAGCCCTCAATCTTCCCCTTCTTTCATTGCTTTCTCTCTCCCTTCTTCTCTTCCTATGTCATTCCAACTTCTATATTCCTTCTCCCTCAATCGATCCTTCCCTGCATCCCTCCTCCCTCTCTGTAGCGCTTTCTCTTCTCCCTTTCTTCCTTCGGCCCCTCCCCGTCCGTTTTTTTTTTAATTCTCACTCTCTGTTTCTCCTGCTCGCCCTCTGTTTTCTCACTCTATCCTCTAATTTCTCTCCAAGACTCCACCCCTCCCTATTTTAACCCCTCTCTCTCCCCATTCCCTCCCACTTCTCGCCCTCCATTTCTTTCATTCCGCCCCCCCTTTCTGACTCCTGTAACCCACGTCTCTCTTTCCTTCAAGCCCTAGCCTTTCCCTCACTCTCCCCTCCCTCTGAATCTCCACACTCTTCCTATTCTTCACCCCGCCACTCTCATCGCTCCAGAATAACCCCCTCTCTCAACCTCAATCTCCGTCTTCCCCAGCACTTCCTCCCCTGCTCTCGGCTCCTCTCTTTATCAGCTGCTCATCTGGTGTTTGTTTCGGTCGGTTTGACTCCGCTGTCAACACGGGCTGCGTCTGACGATAGTTACTTCCCCTCGCCGCGCTCAGAGACGCAGAGAATCCGAGACAGGATTAACGACAGCGAGGTATACACGAATGTGCAGCTTGTAAAACCGGACGCATTGGTTTCAGTGAGGGGGGCGGAGACGGAGGGAGGGAATTTCAATCTCTTTCTGTCCCCAGGAATGGGTAATGGGACAGGGTGGAGTGAGCCTCACTCTGTCTCAGGAAAGGACAGTGTGATGGGACGGTGTGGACGGAACTGGACTCTGTGTCTGACCCTGGGCGTGTGTGATGGCACCATGCAGAGGGAGCTTCACCCGGTGTCTGAACACAGGACTGTGTGATGGGACGGTGTGGAGGGAGATTCACTCTGTGTCTGACCCCGGGAGAGTGTGATGGGATGGTGTGGAGGGAGCTTCACTCTGTGTCTGACCCCGGGAGTGTGTGATGGGACGGTGTGGAGGGAGCTTCATTCTGTGTCGGACCCCGGGACTGTTGTTCGGACGGTGCAGGGGCTCTCTCTTTCTTCCTCTCTCTCACTCTCTCTCTCTCTCTCTCTCTCTCTCTCTCTCTCTCTCTCTCTCTCTCTCTCTCTCTCTCACACACACACACACACACACACACACATCCACCCATAAAGCCGCTGCAGCACATCGCCTCCCGCACCACCGCCCCCTCAGCCACTACGCACCCCGCATTTGTTTCCATAGCCCCATTTCCTCTCACCTCCCCCTTACTTACTGTGGAGGATATAACGAATCCGGCTGCCCAGTGGGCGGTGCCTCTCCTGGAAACCGGACAGACGGCCCGGTCACATTTCAGTCCGGTGAACCTTCAGTGTGAGCTGGAGAGAGTGGGAAGGGATAAAGGAGGGTAGACAGTGTGGAGAGATAGAAAGAGAATGCTTAGTGAGGAGGGCGGTGAGATTGAAAGGGTTCCGGAGAGAGGGCAGAGAGAGGGAGGGAGCTGGAGAGAGGAGCGACATTGAAGCGGGATAGGTACACTCATTGAAGTGGCCGTTGTCAGATCTGAGATAGAAAGGATTCGCAGGCTTTTCCTTTTTTTTAAAGGGCCAACCATTTGGGAGCGGAGGAGCTGAAGACAGCCGGTCAGCGAGCGCACTTTAAAAGAAGTTTCGTCCAGCGAAGCGGCCATCTTCGTGGCTGCCATCGTCGGAGTGGACTGAGTCAGAGTTAGACGGCTTTGGCTCAACAGGCTTCGGCGAGAACAGGCAGAGGCGAGGGTAGGTTCCCTAAGTTTTTGTTGTTGTTGTTTTTTCTCACTAGATTTCTTTTTTAACTAGCAAGTTTAGAGAGAATGCCAGGCAGGATGTTGGAATGCTCCTCTGCAGGTTGTGGGAAGTCAGGGAAACCTCTGGTGTCTCTGACAACGACACCTGCAAGAAGTGCATCCAGCTACAGCTCCTAACAAACCGCGTTAGGGAACTGAAACGGGGGCTGAAT
>NW_026948187.1:5755405-5832905 GCF_963921235.1 Mobula hypostoma | reverse complement strand
CACATATACACACAGCCGGTACAGCACATCACCTCCCGCACCACCACCTTCTTAGCTATTACGCTCATACCCATTTCCTCCCCCACCCCCACTTACTTACTGTGGAGGGTGTAACTAATCCTGACGGCTGTAGAGTGCGCGGCGCCTTTCCTGTGAACGGGACTGACGGCCCGGCCACATTTCCGTCCGGTGAACTTTCAGTGTGAGCGGGAGAGTGGAAAGGGAGAAAGTAGGGTAGAGAGGGTGGGGAGACAAAGGAGAAGGCTTCATGAGGAGGGCAGTGAGATAGAAAGGCATAGGAGGGAGAGGGGTAAGAGGAAAAAGGAGGGGGCTGGAGAGAGGAGCGAAATTGAAGCGGGTTAGAGACATTCATGGGAGAGAAATAGGGAGATAGTGAGCGGAGAGTGAGGGACGCAGAGAGAGAAAATATCAGACAGCAGGTAATGGGGGGTTTTTGAGAGCTCCTGGACTCAGTCTGTTTGGCTGACGTCCCTGCTATTTATATTTTCTGCTGCCTGTATGACTGCCCAGTCAGTGTAACCGCACGCTTTCAAGACTTCTTTGAAATAATGAAAACCCCCCGCTTATGTTCCAATGGGTGCAGTGTGTGAAACTTCAGATACTGATCAGCGTGCGTTGGTTCAAACTTCAATATCTAAACGTCCGCTTATTTTGCTAAATACTACACGGTCTAAAAATGGCAAACTATTGCTCTGACGTCTTCTCGGAGGGAAGGGGCTGGCTTACTTCGGTGGGTGTTGCGGGTTTGTCCCGGGGCCGTGGTTTCTAGGAGCACAGAGGGTCTGAAGCCCCGGCGATAAGCAGAGCAATGGGAGCGCTGACACTCAAACCAGGAATCACCGGGGGGTTGGGGCTGTGTGAGGGTGGTGTTCGTTGTAAATTTGTCGGACAATAAAGTCTCTGCGTGTGTGACAAAATATCCATCTGTCATTCTTTCCTTGTTCACTCGTCATCCCTCAATCTTCCCCTTCTTCCATTGCTTTCTCTCTCCCTTCTTCTCTTCCTATGTCATTCCAATTTCTATATTCCTTCTCCCTCAATCGACCCTTCCCTGCATCCCTCCTCCCTCTCTGTAGCGCTTTCTCTTCTACCTTTCTCCCTTCGCCCCCGTCCCTGCCCGTTTTTTTTATTCTCACTCTCTGTTTGTCCTGCTCGCGCTCTGTTTTCTCACTCTATCCCCTAATTTTTCTCCAAGACTCCACCCTCCCTATTTTAACCCCTCTCTGTCCATATTCCCTCCCACTTCTCGCCCTCTATCCCTACATTCCGCTCCCCCATTCTGACTCCTGTTATGCACGTCTCTCTTTCCGCCAAGTCCTAGCCTTTCCCTGACTCTCCCCTCCCTCTGAATCTCTACTCTCTCCCTATTCTTCACCCCGCCACTCTCATCGCTCCAGACCACCCCTTCCCTCGCCCTCAATCTCCCTCTTCCTCAGCACTTCCTCCGCCCGCGACAGTGTGGACTCTGAGTCTGACCCCGGGAGTGTGTGATGGGACGGTGTGGAGGGAGATTCACTCTGTGTCTAACCCCTGGAGTGTGTGATGGGACGGTATGGAGGGAGATTCACTCTGTGTGTCTGACCCCGGGAGTGTGTGATGGGACGGTGTGGAGGGAGCTTCACTCTGAGTCTGACCCCGGGAGTGTGTGATGGGACGGTGTGGAGGGAGATTCACTCTGTGTGTCTGACCCCGGGAGTGTGTGATGGGACGGTGTGGAGGGAGCTTCACTCTGAGCCTGACCCCGGGAGTGTGTGATGGGACGGTGTGGAGGGAGATTCACTCTGTGTCTAACCCCTGGAGTGTGTGATGGGACGGTGAGGAGGGAGATTCACTCTGTGTCTGACCCCTGGAGTGTGTGATGGGACGGTATGGAGGGAGATTCACTCTGTGTCTGACCCCGGGAGTGTGTGATGGGACGGTGTGGAGGGAGCTTCACTCTGTGTCTGACCCCGGGAGTTCGTGATGGGACGGCGTGGTGGGAAATTGTCTCTATGTCTGACTCTGTGAGTGTGTGCTGCACCAAGTTTACACCAGAGGAAGTCGGGAAAAACAGATTGTCTTTTGTTGATTATGCAATAGTTAACGAAGAAAATGGGTATGTGGACATTGAAGTTTACAGGAAACCAGCGCAGGCTGATCGGTATCTACGGTTTGATTCGCATTTCCCGCAGAGGGAGCTTCGCTCTGTGTCTGACCCGGGGAGTGTGTGCTGGGTAGGGGTGGAAGCTGGAACGAGCTTTATTCTGCGTCTGTGTGTCTGATCCCGGGAGTGCTTGAGTGTTCCCTCTGCCGATGCTGAGGCTCTCTCTCTCTGTCTCTCTCTCTCTCTCTCTCTCTCTCTCTCCCTCACGCGCGCGCGCACACACACACACACACACACACACACACACACACACACACACACACACAGCCGCTCCAGCACATCGCCGCGCACACCAGCACCCTCTTCGCCAACTCCCCCCCTCATTTCCAAACCCCGCTTCTCCTGTCGCCTCCGCCCTTACTGACTGTGGAGAATGTAACCGATCCCAGCTGTTCAGCCGGCGGCAATTTTCCTGGAAACGACCCTGTCACATTTCCGTGAGGTGAAAGGTCAGTGTGAGCGGGAGAGAGAGGGAAGAAAGAAAGTGGGTTAGAGCAGGTGGGGAGACTGAAAGAGAAGGCTCAGTGAAGGGGGAAATGAGATGGAAATGTTTATGGAGAGAGAGGGAGGGAGCGGTAGAGATCTGCGAAATTGAAGCGGGATAGGTAAATTAATGAGTGAAAGATAGGGAAGTAGTGGTTTGATGTCGGCCCAGTCAGTGCCGGCACACGCTTTCAAGACTTCTCTGAAAAACTGATAAACGCCGACTTATTTTCTAATTGGAGATGAGCATCAAACCGCAGATACCGCTCAGCCTGCGCTGTTTATGTGTAAACTTCAATAGCCACATGTCCATTTTATTTGTTAAACATACTCTAAAATAAAAAGCAATCTGTTTCTGGCGGATTCTTCTGGTGTAAATTTGGTTTAGATTTGAGAGAGAGAGAGAGAGAGAGAGAGAGAGAGAGAGAGAGAGAGAGAGAGAGAGAGAGAGAGAGAGAGAGAGAGAGAGAGAGAGAGAGAGAGAGAGAGAGAGAGAGAGAGAGAGAGAGAGAGAGAGAGAGACAGAGAGGGAGAGAGACAGAGAGAGAGAGAGAGAGAGAGAGGGAGAGAGACAGAGAGAGAGAGAGAGAGAGAGAGAGAGAGAGAGAGAGAGAGAGAGAGAGAGAGAGACAGAGAGAGAGAGAGAGAGAGAGAGAGAGAGAGAGAGAGCAGTACAGCACAGTCCAGACCCTTCGGCCAACAATGATGACCGACCCTCAAACCCTGCCTCCAATAATTCCATCACACACTCCCGGCGTCAAACAGAGTGAAATTCCCTCCACGCCGGCCCACCAAACACTCCCGGGGTCAGACACAGAGTTAAGCTCTCTCCACAACGTCTCATCACACACTCACGGAGACAAACGCAGAGAGAGTCTCCATGCACACAATCCCATCACACATTCCCGTGGTCAGAGGTAAAGTGTAGCTCACAGCTCCCCACCACGCCCCCCCCCACCCCCTCACACACTCACGGAGTCAGACACAGAGAGAATCTCGCTGCACGCTTTCAGATGACACATTCCCGTTGTCAGACACAGAGTGAAACACGCTCCCCACCGTCCCATCACACACTGCCTGGGGCAGACACAGAGTCAAGCTCCCGTCACATCCTCGCACGACACTCTTCAGTGGTCAGACACTGAGTGAAGCGCCCTCCACACCGCCGCATCACACAATCCCGGGGTCAGAAAAAACTGTGAAGATCCCTCCACATCGTCTGATCACACAATCGCACGGTCAGACACAGAGTAAATCTCGCACCACACGTCTGACACCCAGTGTGTGTGATGGAACGGTGCGGAGGGAGCTTCACTCTGTGTCTGACCGCGGGAGTGCGTGATGGGACAGTGTGGTCACACACACACACAGACACAAACACACGCACACACACACGGACACACACGTTCCAGCACGTCGCCACGAACGCCATCACACTATTTGCCAACACTGCCCGCCCCCAGATTTCCAAACCCCGCTTCTCCAGTCGCCTCCGGCCCCACTTACTGTGGAGAATGTAACCGATCCCAGCTGTTCAGCGGGCGTCACCTTTCCTGGAAACCACCCTGTCACATTTCCGTCAGGTGAAAGATCAGTGTGAGCGGGAGAGAGTGGGAAGAAAGAAAGTGGGGTCGAGAGGGTGGGAGGACTGAAAGAGAAGGATCAGTGATGGAGGAAATGAGATCGAAATGGTTAGGGAGAGAGAGGGGAGAGAGAGGGGAGAGAGAGGGGAGAGAGGGGAGAGAGAGGGGAGAGAGAGGGGAGAGAGGGGAGAGAGAGGGTTGGAGCGGTAGAGAGCTGCGAAATTGAAGCGGGTTAGATACATTCATGGGTGATAGATATGGAGATAGTGGTTTGATGTAGGCCCAGTCAGTGTAGGCACATCATTTCAAGACTTCTCTGAAAAACTGATAACCGCCGACTTATTTTCTAATTGCAGATGAGCGTCAGGCCGCAGATACCGCTCAGCCTGCGCTGGTTTCCTGTAAACTTCAATAGCCACATGTCCATTTTCTTTGTTAATCACTGCGTAGTCTAAAAAAACGGCATATCTGTTTTTAGCGAATTCTTCTGGTGTAAATTTGGTGTATATCTGAGAGAGAGAGGGAGGGAGGGAGAGAGGGAGAGATAGTAGTACCGCCCCTTCGGCGCACAATGGAGACGACTGCCCCAACACACACTCGCGGAGGCAGACACGGAGAGAATCGCCTTGCACGCCGCCCCATCACACATTCCCGTGATCAAACACAGAGTGAAACTCGCTCCCCACCATCCCGACACAAACTGCCGGGGTCACAGACAGAGCGAACCTCCCTCCACACTGTCCCATCACGCACTTCCGGGGTCAGACACAGAGTGAACCTCCCTTCACACTGTCCCGTCACGCACTCCCAAGGTCAGGCAGACAGAGTGAACCGCCCTCTACACTGTCCCATCACGCACTCTCGGGGACAGACATAGAGTGAAGCTCACGCCACACCGTCCCAGCACACAGTCCCGGGGTCAGAAGCAAAGTGTCGCTCAGACCACACCGCCCTTTCACACACTACCTGGATGGGACACAGAGAGAATCTCCCTGCACGCCGTCATATCATACATTCCCGTGGTCACACGCAGAGTGAAGCTCCTTCCGCACCTTCCTATCACATATTCCCGGTTTCAGACACACAGTGAATCTCCCATCACTGGGAGAGGGAGAGCGAGAGAGAGAGAGAGAGAGAGAGAGAGAGAGAGAGAGAGAGAGAGAGAGAGAGAGAGAGAGATGGATAGAATAGCAGCACAGTACAGGCCCTTCGGCCTACAGTGTTGTGCCTACCCTCAAACTCTGCCTCTCATATAGCTCCTCACCGTAAGTTACTCCATATACCTGTCTAGTAGTATCTTAAATATCACTACTGTATCTGCCCCCACCACTGACTCAGGCTGCGAATCCAACTTTACTCTCCGAGTAAAAAGCCTTCCTACTCCTTACCTTAAAGCCATGTCCTCTTGCATTGAGCAGTCGTGCCCTGGGGAAGAGGCGCTGGCTATCCCCTTTAGTTATTCCTCTTAATATATTATATAATTCTATCAAGTCTCCTCTCGTCATCCATCTCTCCAAAGAGTAAAGCCCTAGCTCCCTTAATCTTTGATCATAATCCATACTCTCTGAACCAGGACGCATCCTGATAAATTTCCTCTCTACCCTTTCCAATGTTTCCACATCTTTCCTGTAGCGAGGCGAACAGAACTGGACACAGTACCTCAAGTGTGGCCTCAGCAGAGTTTTATAGAGCTGCATCATTACCTCCGGACACTTAAACTCTATCCCTCGACTTATGAAAGCTAACAAGCAAAAGCTTTCTTAACTACCCGATCTACCTGTGAGGCGACGTTCAAGGGATCTGGGGACTTGTACATATGCCACTTCTCAGACTACTTCTGCATCCTATCAATATCTCTCTGTCGTCCTCGACAATCCACTACACTATCTATAACACCACCAAACTTTGTGTCGTCTGCAAACTTGCCAACCCACCCTTCTTCCCCCACATCCGGGTCGTTAACAACAATCACGAAAAGTAGTTGTCCCAGAACCGATCCTTGTGGGACACCACTAGTGACAACTCCACAATCCGAATATATTCCCTCTACCGCGACAATCTGCCTTCTGCAGGCAAGCCGATTCTGAATCCACCTGGCCAAACCTCCCTGGAACCCATGCCTTCTGACTTCCTGAAAAAGGCTACCGCATAGAACCTTGTCAGATGCCTTACTAAAATCCATGTAGATCACATCCACTGCACTACCATCATCTATATGCCTGGTCACCTCCTCAAAGTACTCTATCAGGTTTGTTAGACACGATCTGCCCTTCACAAAGCCATGCTGAGTGTCCCTGATCAGACCATGATTATCTAAATGCCAAGATATCCTATCTTTAGGAATCTATTCCGACAGCTTTCCTACACAGACGTAAGGTTCACTGTTCTATAATTACCCGGACTATCCCGACTACGTTTTTTGAACAATGGACAACATTCGCCTTCCTCCAATCGTCCGGTACCATTCCCGTAGACAACGAGGACATAAAGGTCATCGCCAGATGGTCAGCGATCTCTCCCTTCGCCCCTCGGAGCAGCTTCGTGTTTATTCCGTCAGGTCCCAGAGACTTAACTGTCCTAATGTATTTTAATACCTCCAACACCTGCTCTCCCTTAATATCAACATGCTCCAGAACATCAACCTCACTCATATTGTCCTCACCGTAATCAAGTTTTCTCTCAATGGTGAATACCGAAGAGAAGTATTCATTGAGGACCTCGCTCACTTCCGCAGCCTCCAGGCACATTTTCCCACCTTTAACTCTAATCGGTCCTACCTTCACTCCTGTCATCCTTTTGTTCTTCACATAATTGACGAAGGCTTTGGAGTTTTCCTTCACTCGGTTTTCTTTTCCTACTCACCAAGACCTCTCATGCCCCCTTCTTGCTCTTATCAGCTCCTTCTTAAGCTCCTTTCTTGCTACCATTTATTCCCCAATTGAGCCATCTGATCCTTGCTTCCTAAACCCCATGTATGCTGCCTTCTTACACCTGACTAGATCTTCCACCTCACTTGTCACTCATGTTTCCTTCACCCTACCATTCTGTATCTTCCTCACCGGGACAAATGTATCTCTAAAATTCTGCAAGAGATCCCTAAACATCGACCATACATCTGGAATACATTTCCCTGCAAATACATCATAACAATTCACACCCGCTAGTTCTAGCCTTATCGGCTCATAATTTGCGCTTCTCCAAATAAGTTTTTTTTTATCTGTCCTCTCAGATTCTATCCTTTTCCATGATAATGCTAAAGGCCAGGGAACTGTGGTCATCCACTGTACGCCCGATGCTCACCCACTGAGAGATCTCTGACATGACCCGGTTCGCAACCTAATAATGGATCTAGTATGGCATTCCCCGCCAAGCCGGCCTGTCAACACACTGTGACAGGAATCCGTCCTAACACACTTAACATACTCTGCCCCGTTCAGACCGTTGGAACTAATCAGGTACAAATCAACATTAGGGAAATTAAAGTCACCCATGATAACAACCCTGTTATTTTCGCACCTTTCCAAAATCTGCCACCCAATCTGCCCCCCGGTATCTCTGCTGCTACGAGGGGGCTTATAGAATACTCCCAATAGAGTAACTGCTCCAATCCTGTTCCTGATTTCCACCGATACTGACTCAAATGAGGATCCTGCTACATTTCCAACCATTTCTGAGACTGTAATAATTTCCCTGACCAGTAATGAAAAGCTTCCTCCCCTTCTCCCACTCTCTCATTCCCTTTTAAAGCCCTGAACTCCAGGAATATAGAGAATCCATTCCTGCCCTGGTGCCAGTTAGGTCTCTGTAATGACCACTACATCATAATTCCATCTATGTATCCAGCTATAGAGTGTATACATGGATACATACATAGAAAGTATTCCGTGTATAAAGGGTCCGAATCCCCAACGATGAGCAGAGCAGTGGGAGAGAACGACGATCAAACCAGGATCCAAACGCGGGTGGAGAGATGTCGAGCCGGATAATAGGGCCCTGCATCAGTGACACTTCTCCCTCCGTCTTTCACTCCTTTTTCACTCATTGCATCCCTCAATAATCTCCTTCCTCCACTCATTTCCCCATCCCTTCTCTTTCTACCTCCCTCTAACGTCCCTGCCCTGTATCCCTCCCCCCTCTCTGTAACACTCCCTCTCATCCCTCTCATTCTCTCCGTCCCCTCCATGTCCCATTCTCTCTCTCCCTTTCTTTCCCCCGTCGGCTCTCCCTGTGTTTTCTCCCTCTCTCCCGTAATTTCTCTTCAAATATCCCCCGCGTTTACCCCCACGTTGCACCCATTCTCTCCTATTTCGGACCCACACCCGTCTTTCTCTCCGCTCCTCCTTTTCTGTCCCCTGTCACCCAATTCTCTATCCCCGATCTCCCCAAACTTCTCTCGTTCTCCCCTCCCCCTCTTTCTCTACACTCTAACAATTCCTACCCCCGCCGCTTCCACCTCTCGAAAATACCCGCTCTCACACCCTTAATCTTCGTCCTGGCCGGCACATCCTCCCCAAGCGCTCGGCCTCTCTCTTTATAGGCCTTTGTTTGGTGTTTGCTGGTGTCGATCTGACCCCCTGTCACAACTGGCTTCCTCTGACAACGGTTGCTTCCCCTTTCTGAGCTCAGAACGCAGAGAATCCTCGACAGGATGGACGACAGCGAGACTTACATGAATGTGAAGTTCACAAAAACGGACTCACGGTTTCCTTCCCGAGGTGAGTGGGGCAGAGAGACGGAGGGAGGGAGCTTCAGTCTGTGTCTGATCCCGGGAGTGTGTGATGGGACGGTGTGGAGGGAGCTTCACTCTGTGTCTGACCCCGGGAGTGTGTGATGGGACGGTGTGGAGGGAGCTTCACTCTGTGCCTGACAACAGATTATAGCCATTAGGTGTAGGAGTAGGCCAACCTGCCCTTCCAGCCAGCACCGTCGTTCACTTTAATCATGGCTGATCATCCACAATCAGTACCCTGTTCTTGAATTCTCCCTATATCCCTTGTCTCCACTATATTTAACAGCTCTATCTAACTCTTTCTTGAAAGCATCCAGCGAATTGGCCTCCACTGCCTTCTGAGGCAGAGCATTCCACAGTTCAGAACTCTCTGGTTGAAAACGTTTTTCCTCAACTAAATAGCCTACCCGTTATGCTTAAACTGTGGGCTCCAGTTCTGGATTCACGCCGCATCCAGCGTGTCCAATTCGTTAATAATCTTGTATGTTTCAATCAGATCCTCTCTTATCCTACTAATTCCCAGTGTATACAAGCCCTATCGCTCCAATCTTTCAACATATGACAGTCCCGCCATTCCGGGAGTTAACCTCGTTAACCTACACCGCACTCCCTTAATAGCAAGAATGTCCTTACTCAAACTTGGAGATCAAAACTTCACACAATGCCCCAGGTGTGGTCTAACCAGGGCACTGTACAACTGCAAACAGACCTCTTTGTTCCTGCAGTCAACTCTCATTATTATGAAGGGCAACATGCCGTAAGCTTTCTTCACTGCCTGCTGTACCTGCATGCTTACTTTCAGTGACTGATGAACAAGGACACCTACATCTCGTTGTACTTCCCCATTCCGCAACTTGACACTATTCAGATAGTAATCTGCCTGCCTGGTCTTGCCACCAAAGTGGATAACCTCACATTTATGTCACCTGCATTGTTTTTAATGTCACTTTCAATCCCTTCGTGTTAGTCATTAATGCATATTGTTAATGGCTGCAGTCCCAACACCGATCCTTACTGTACCCCACTAGTCATTGCCTGCCAGTCTGAAAGGGACCCGTTAATCCCTACACTTTGTTTCCTGTCTGCCAACCAATTTTATATCCATGTCAGTACCCTCCCCTCAATACCTTGTGCTCCAGTTGTGCCCACCAATCTCCTGTGTGGGACCTCATCAAAGGCTTTCTGAAAGTCCAGGTACATTACATCCACTGGCTCTCTTTTGTCCGTTTTTATAGTTACATCGTCTAAAAAAATTCCAGCAGATTAGTCAAGCATGATTTCCCCTTCGTAAATCCATACTGACTCGGACCGATTCTGTAACTGCGATCCAAATGTGCCGCTATTTCATCTTTTATATTTGACTCCAGCATGTTCCCCACCTCTGATGTCAGGCTAACTGGTCTATAATTTCTTGCTTTCTCTCTCCTCATTTCTCAGAAAGTAGCATAACATCAGCTACCCTCCAATCCGTAGGAACTGATCCTGAATCTATAGAACATTGGAAAATAATTACCATTCTGTCCACGATTGTAAAGCCACCTCCTTAGGTACCTTGGGATGCAGACCATCAGGCACTGGTGATTTACCAGCCTTCAGTCCCATCAGTCTATCCAATATCATTTTCTGCCTAATATGACTTTACTTCAATTCCTCCGTTACCCGAGGTCCTCTGGCCAGTATTACATCTGGGAGATGGTTTGTGCCTTCCCAAGTTCAGACAGATCCAAAGTAACTGTTCAAGCCGCCTGCCATTCTTTTTTTTTTCCCCCAGAATAACATCACCCGTTTCTGTCTTCTGGGCCCAACTTTAGCTTAACTACTATTTTTGTTTTTTTCCGCTTCACATACCTAAAGAAGATTTTACTATCCTTCTTTATATTCTTGTCCAGCTTAGCTTCGTACCTGATTTTTTTCTTTTCCTTTTTTAGTTACCTTAAGGTGCTCCTTAAGTTCCCAAATACTCTGCATTGCCGCTCATTTTTGCTGTGTTATACTTCTTCTCCTTTATTTTTATACTGACCCTGGGGGTGTGTGATGGGACGGTGCGGTGGGAGCTTCACTCTGTGCCTGACCTCTGGAGAGTGTGATGGGACGGTATGAAGAGAGCTTCATATGTGTCTTACCCGGGAGTGTATGAAGGGACAGTGTGGAGGGAGCTTCACTCTGTCTCTGACCCCGGGGGTGCATGATGGAATTATGTCGAGAGAGCTTCACTCTGTGTCTGACCCCGGGATTGTGTAATGGGACGGTCTGGAGGGAGATTCACTCTGTGTCTGACTCCGGGATTGTGTAATAGGACGGTGTGGAGGGAGATTCACTCTGTTTCTGACCCCGGGATTTTTTGATCGGCCAGTATGGAAGCAACTTCATTCTGTGCCTAACGCAGTTTATATGTACTGGGACTGTGTTTTGGGAACTTCACTCTGTGTCTTATCCGGTAATGTGTTTTGGGAGAGTGTGTTGGGAATGTCTTCTCTATGTCTGACACGAGTATTATTTGATGGGACAATACAGAGGGAACTTCGCTCTCTCTTTGACCCGGCAAATCTGTGTGATCGAACGGTTCGGAGAATTCTTCACTTCAAGACTGATCCCAGAAATCTGTGACCGGTCGGTCTGAAGGGAATCCCCTTCTGTGCCTGACGACAGGCGGATGTAATGGGCGATGCGGACAGATATTCCCTGTCCCTTGCTTCTATTTTCCAGAGTAGGTGATGTGGCGAAGAACCATATTTGAAAATCTGATTTAAAGCCTCTCGAAATATATTCCAAAGAGGAAGAGATATGTGTCAGATACAGAGAAGACATATCGACACCAGAATGAAACTCCCTCCGTAATGTCCCATTAGACATTCCCGGAGTCAGACACAGAGTGAATCTCCCTCCGCACCGTCCCATCACACTCTCCCGGGGTCAGACACAGAGTAAAGCTCCCTCCACACCGTCCCATCACACTCTCCCGGGGTCAGACACAGACTGAATCTCCCTCCGCACCGTCCCATCACACTCTCCCGGGGTCAGGCACAGAGTAAAGCTCCCTCCACACCGTCCCATCACACACTCCCGGGGTCAGACACAGACTGAATCTCCCTCCGCACCGTCCCATCACACTCTCCCGGGGTCAGACACTGAGCAAAGCTCCCTCCACACCTTTGGTGATACATCTGCACACTTCGACCGGATATCTGTCTCTCGGTTCCTAGCAGCTCTACTTCTCTGTGTGTACAGGATG
The DNA here is from genome assembly GCF_963921235.1 of Mobula hypostoma. NCBI lineage: Eukaryota > Metazoa > Chordata > Chondrichthyes > Myliobatiformes > Myliobatidae > Mobula > Mobula hypostoma. The sequence goes on along the minus strand of NW_026948187.1, from coordinate 5,820,714 downwards.
GTCGTGTGGTTTCACATCGCTTCCTCCCAGTGACTGCAGACCCACAAGCCCTTCACAGCCGTTTCTCCCCACGACTCCCTCCTCAGTTCTAGGTCTGGTCAGAAACACATATTGTCTCTGAGACAGGCACACAATTACAGACTGCAGGAACGCTGATGTCATGTCCTTTACTGAGAAGGGAGAGAGGGAGTAAAGTGGGCGATTCGCTCTGTTTCTGAATCCGTTGGTGTGTGATGGGACGGCTAGGACGGAGCGTCCCTCTGTTTATGACCCCAGAAGTGAGGGATGGGACGGGTTGGAGGGAGCTTCACTCTATGTCTGACCCCGGGAATGGGGTCAGTTGGGAGGTCAGTTAGGAAAATTCAGTCGCTAGGTATACATGAAGAGGTGGTAAATTGGAGTAGACATTGGCTCAGTGGTAGAAGCCAAAGAATGATAGTAGAGAATTGATTCTCCAAGTGTAGGCCTTTGACTAGTGGTGTGCCACAGGGATCAGTGCTGGGTCCATTGTTATTTGTCATCTATATCAATGATCTCGATGATAATGTGGTAAATTGGATCAGCAAATTTGCTGAAGATACAAAGATTGGAGGTGTAGTGGACAGTGAGGAAGGATTTCAGAGCCTGCAGAGGAACTTGGACCAACTGGAATAATGGGCTGAAAAAATGGCAGATGGAGTTTAAAACAGACAAGTGTGAGGTATTGCACGTTGGAAGAACAAACCAAGGTAGAACATATAGGGTTAATGGTAGGGCACTGAGGAATCCAGTGGAACAGAGGGATCTGGGAATACAGATACAAAATTCCCTAGAAGTGGCGTCACAGGTAGATAGGGTCGTAAATAGAGCTTTTGGTGCATTCGTCTTTATAAATCAAAGTATTGAGTATAAGAGCTGGAATGTTATGATGAGGTTGTATAAGGCATTGGTGAGGCCGAACCTGGAGTATTGTGTTCATTTTTGGTCACCAAGTTACAGGAAGGATATAAATAAGGTTGAAAGAGTGCAGAGAAGGTTTACAGGGATGTTGCCGGGAAATGAGAAACTCAGTTACAGAGAAAGGTTGAATAGGTTAGGACTTTATTCCCTGGAGCGTAGAAGAATGAGGGGAGATTTGATAGAGGTATTTAAAATTATGATGGGTATAGATAGAGTGAATGCAAGCAGGCTTTTTCCACTGAGGCAAGCGGAGAAAACAAAACAGAGGACATGGGTTAAGGATGGGGGAGGGGAGTTTAAAGGGAACATTAGGTGGAGGGATTTCTTACACAGAGAGTGGTGGGAGTATGGAATGAGCTGCCAGACGAGGTGGTAAATGCGGGTTCTTTTTTTTTTAACATTTAAGAATATATTGGACAGATACATGGATGGGAGGTGTATGGAGGGATATGGTCCGTGTGCAGGTCAGTGGGACTAAGCAGGCAATGGTTCGGCACAATCAAGAAGGGCCAAAAGGACTGTTTCTTTGCTGTAGTTTTTCTATGGTTTTCTATGGTTTTATAATGTGTGATGGGACGGTGCGTAGGGAGGTTCATTCTCGGTCTGACCCCGGGTATGTGTGATGGGCCGGTGCAGAGGGAGGTTCATTCTCGGTCTGACCCCGGGTATGTGTGATGGGACGGTGCAGAGGGAGGTTCATTCTCGGTCTGACCCCGGGTATGTGTGATGGGACGGTGGGTAGGGAGGTTCATTCTCGGTCTGACCCCGGGTATGTGTGATGGGCCGGTGCAGAGGGAGGTTCATTCTCGGTCTGACCCCGGGTATGTGTGATGGGACGGTGCAGAGGGAGGTTCATTCTCGGTCTGACCCCGGGTATGTGTGATGGGACGGTGCAGAGGGAGGTTCATTCTCGGTCTGACCCCGGGTATGTGTGATGGGACGGTGGGTAGGGAGGTTCATTCTCGGTCTGACCCCGGGTATGTGTGATGGGCCGGTGCAGAGGGAGCTTCACTCTGTTTCTGACCCGGGGGCATGTGACGGGACGGTGTGAAGGGAGCTTCGCTCCGTGTCTCACCCCGTGAGCCCGCGAATGTGTGGCGATATGCTGTGCTGGGAGCTTCACATTGTGTCTGATCTTGAGGACTGTGAGATGGGAGGTCTGGAGGGAGCTGCACTTGTCTCTGACCCCGGAGGTTCTCTCTCTCTCTCTCTCTCTCTCTCCCTCTCTCTTTCTCTATCTTTCTCTCACTCTCAGACTCTCTCTCTCTCTCTCTCTCTCTCTCTCTCTCTCTCTCTCTCTCTCTCTCTCTCTCTCCCTCTTTCTCAGACACACACACACACGCACATCAGCCGCTCCAGCACATCGCCTGCCGCACCACCAGCTCCTTAGTAACTACCCAACCCACATTTCCAAAGTCCCCATTTCATTTCACCTCCTCCTTTACTTACTGTGGAGGATGTAACTAATCCGGCTGTCCAGTGAGCGGGGCCGTTCTTGTGAACGGGACTGACGGCCCAGTCACATTCATTGCCGGTGAACGTTCAGTGTGAAAGGGGGAGAGTGGGAAGGGAGAAAGCAGTGTAGAAATTGTGGAGAGATAGAAAGAGAAGGCTTACTTAGGAGGACAGTGAGATTGGAAGACATATTGTCCCGTACCTCGTGACGGATTAAAGAACCGGGCAGCAATGGAAAACACTTTTGAGTCCAGAATTGCTATTACCTAATGGTATTTATTATTAACTATGCAATACAGTCGTATATATACATATCCATCATATAAAATCAGATATATAAAACAGGTTAACAATGATTAGATATGTATAAGTGTGGAAATATATGAAAACCAAGCTTTAAAGTTCAGTTCAGTTCGTGGTATTGAGCTGAGTAGTGATGGAGAGAGAGAGACAGAGAGAGAGAGAGAAAGATTTGAGTCTTCAGGTGAGCTGACGCCGTCCATCTTCCCGTTGTCCTCCGTAATCCTTAGAAGTCACCGACTGTGAGCACAACAAAGGGGGCAATTCTTCTGTGGTGGAATTAACAACCCAGGCAAGAGTCAGACAGGCAAATAACTCCCCACCGTTCACACCCTTTTCACACTGGGAGCGCCACTGATCGGTCCACCTGATCGATCCTCCAAAACCCACTTTGTCTGTGGGCACAACAAAACTCATTCAGTATCTAAAACCATGTGTCCGTGTGTCTATCAGCTGAACTTCTATTTATCCCACCATGCTGAATAACAGCTGTCCATCAAATAGCTCCTCCCTTCTCACTCTGTGAGACAGAGAAGCTGGCAGTATCTTTGCAAAAGTGTAAACATGTTGCAGAGAAACCGTAAGACCATATCACAGCTGTCGTCGCCTCTGTGTCATTTATTATGTTGGTGCTTGTGCGGAACAAATCACTCTCTCTCTTTCTAAAGGTATAGTCCCTGATACAATATGACTCCTAGTGCTACATAACAATATGGAGATAGGGTACTGAGAGGGAGAGAGCTGGAGAGGAGAGAAATTGAAGCGGGTAGATACATTCACGGGGATAGATAGGGGGATAGTGACGTATGCTGAGAGCGAAAGGTGTGGACAGAAAGTGATGGAGGGTTTGTGAAGGAGCTCCTGAACTCCATTGAAGTCCGTGCTATTTTTATTGTTTGTTGTCTATATGGCGGCTCAGTCAGTGTATCTGCACGCTTTCAAAATTTCTCTGAAATAATGGTAACCACAGGCTAATGTTCCGATGGGTGAAGAGAGTCAAACCTCAGATACTGATCAGCGTGCGCTGGTTTCCTGTAAACTTTAATACCTAAATGTCCGCTTTCTTTGATAAGTGCTACACAGTCTAAAAATGGCAAACTATTGCTGTACCGTCTTCTTGGAAGGAAGGGGTTCGCTTGCTTTGGTGGGTGTTTTGGTTTGTCCCGGGGCCTTGGTTTCTAAAGCACAGAGGATCTCAAGCCCCGGCGATAAGCAGAGCAATGGGAGCGCTGACGCTCAAACCAGGAATGCAACATGCAATACAACTCTCTCTTCTACGTGGATCATTGGGCTCTCGTACAAAGAATGTGCGACGTCCACAGACGAGACATTTTAATTTCAGTACAATTGAATTCAATTTCAGTTTAAATATTACATCATGCATGAATACCCTTGAATACAGCCGGCACAAAAACATACAACATAGAACAGTTCGGCCCACAATGTTGTCCCTCCCTCAAACCCAGCCTCCCATATAAGCTCACAGCCGAAATTCCTCCATATACCTGTCTAGTAGTCTCTTAAACTTAACGCGTGTATCTGCCTCCACGACTGACTAAGGCAGTGCATTCCACGCATCAACCACTCTCTGAGTAAAAAACAATCCTCTAATATCCCCCTTGAAATTCCCACCCTTTACCTTAAAGCCATGTCCTGTTGTATTGAGCAGTAGTGCCCTGGGGAAGAGGCGCTGGCTATCCACTCTATCTATTCCTCTCATTATCTTGTACACCTCTATCATGTCTCCTCTCATCCTCCTTCTCTCCAAATAGTAAATCCCCAGCTCCCTTAAGCTCTGATCAATGCATATTCTGCAAACCAGGCAGGATCCGGGTAAATTTCCTCTTTACCTTTTCCGATGCTCCCATATCTTCCCTACAGTCAGTCGACTGGAACTGGACACATTGTTCCAAGTGTGGTCTAACCAGAGTTTTATACAGCTGCATGGTTCCATCGCGACTGTTAAACTCTATCCCTCGACTTATGAAAGCTAACAACCCATAAGCTTAATAACTACCCGATCAACCTGTGAGGCAACTTTGAGGGATCTGGGGATATGTACCCCAGATCCCTCTGCTCCTCCACACCTCCAAGTATCCTGCCATTTACTTTGTACTCTGCCCTGGAGTTTGTCCTTCCAAAGTGTACCACCTCACAGTTCTCCGGGTTGAACTCCATCTGCCACTTATCAGCCCATTTCTGCATCCTATCAATGTCTCTCTCTGCAATCTTTGACAATCCGCTAGACTATCTACAACACCGCCAACCTTTATGTCGTCTGCAAACTTGCCAACCCACCCTTCTACCCCCACATCCAGATCGTTAAAAAAAATCACGAAAAGTAGAGGTCCCAGAACAGATCCTTGTGGGACACCACTAGTCACAATCCTCCAATCTGAATGTAATCCCTCCACCACGACCCTCTGCCCTCTGCAGGCAAGCCAATTCTGAATCCACTTGGCCAAACTTCCCTGGATCCCATGCCTTCTGACTTTCTGAATAATCCTACCGCTCTGCTTAAAGTCGGTTTTAAAGGGAACAGCCTACACTGTGAATTGTGAGAAGTGTTGAAGGGGAGAGGGACTTTGGTGTACAAGGCTGGGAAACACACACTGTGAATGGGACAGGGCGCCAGCGCCCCGAATGGGACACTGTTAAAACCCTTACGGTGATACTGCCCCACGCATATCACCGTGACACCGACACGTCCGTCATCGTGACATCGATATAACTTCACGCCCTATATCGTAACACTGACACACCCCTTCCCGACTCCACTACCCCTTCCCTTCATAAAGTCCTCCGATCTCCATGTGACACTGTCTGCCGTGCGCAATTGCTCTTCTTCGGAATCCACTAACTCCACTACGCCACACCCCCACCCCCCTCCCGTCCCGGTGACCAAATCTATCCCCTAGAGATCTCCACATCTCAGAGTTTACACTTTCCTCCTATGGTTACCCATAGCCAGCCATTTTGCTAAGCTCCATGTACCTATCCAGGAGTCTCTACAACGACGTTATCGTGTCCGCCTCCAGTACTGTCCCCGGCAGCCCGTTTCACGGATTCACAACTCTCTACGTTAAAAACTTACTGCTGACATCTCCTCTGTACCTACTCCCAAGTACCTTAAAAGCCCTGGAAAAATGCCTCTCACTATCCACACGAGCAGTGCCTCTCATCATCTTATACCGTCTGTCAGATCACCTCTGTCCTCCCTCACTCCACGGAGAAAAGGCCGAGTTCACTCAACCTATTCTCATATGGCATTGCTCCCCAATCCAGGCAACATCCTTGTACATCCCCTCTGCTGCCTTTCTATGATTCTGACATGGCTCCTGTAGAGAGAGGACCAGAATGAGCACATTACTCCAAGTGGGGTCGGACCAGGGTCCTATATAAATACAACATTACCGGTCAGCTCCTAAACTTATCCCACGATTGATGAAGACCAATGCACCGTGAATCTACTTAACCACAGAGTCAACCTGCGCAGCAGCTTGAGTGTCCTATGGACTCGGACCCCAAGATCCCTCTGACCTTCCACACGGCCAACAATCTTACCATTAACATGTCATCTGCCATCACATTTGACCTACCAAAATGAGCCACCTGTTTTGAACTCCATCTGCCACTTTTCAGCCCAGTTTTCCATCCTATCGTGGTCCCACACGGTAACCGCTGACAACTCTTCACACTACCCACTACGCCCCCAACATTTGTGTCATCAGAACATTTACTATCCCATCCCTCCGCTTCCTCATCCAGGTTATTTATAAAAATCACGAAGAGAAGGGGCACTGGAACAAATCGCTGAGTCACACCACTGGTCATCGACCTCCATGCAGAATATGACCCTTCTGCAACCCCTCTTTGCGTTCTGTGAGCATACCAATTCGAATGCACACAGCAATGTCCCGCTGGACCCCATGCCTCCTCACTGTCCCAATAAGCCTTGCATGGGGTACCTTATCAAATGCCTTGCTGAAATCCATATGCACCACATCTACTGCTCTTCCTTCATCAGTGTGTTTAATCACACCCTCAAAAAATTCAGTCGTATTCGTAAGGCGCGACCTACTGTTGACGAAGTTATACTGACTCTAGCTAATCATATTTTGCATCTGCAAATATTCATAAATCCTGCTTTTCAGGATCTTTCCAACAACTTACCAACCACTGAATTAAGACTCACTGGTCAATAATTTTATGTGCTATCTCCGCTCCCTTTCTTGAATAAGAGAACAACATGCGCAACCCTCCGATCCTCCAGAACTTCTCTGGTCCCCATTGATGATTCAATGATCATCGCCAGAGACTATGCAGCATCTTCCCTGGCCTCCCTGGGGTCGATCTCCGTCAGAAAATATAACTAAAATATAAGATTGTGATAACATTTAATTTTAGCTTTCCACGTGTTGACTGTACGTCCCATACTGCAAAAGGACCAGTGGGATAGAATTTGTCAAAAATATTCAGGGAAGATTTCTGAATCAGTAAGCAGAAGTCACAAAGAGAGTGGAATATTTGATAGCCAGCTGCGGAATGTGATAAGGCAGGTGTTAAAGATTTGTGCAGAGGCACACCTTGTATTCAGTGATCATAAAGGCATTAGTTTCAAGTTAAATATGGAAGAGAATAGGACCGGTTCCCGGGTTTAGGTTCTAAACTGCCGCAAGGCCAAAATTGTTGGGATCAGAAAGGATCTGGTACGTGTGGATTTCGACAAGCTGTGTTCTGGCAGTGGTGTATTTGGTAATTTGGAGCCCAAGAGTCTTTAAATTTAGCGTAGAATGGAACGGATAATGAATAGTGAGAAATGTTGAAGGAGAGACGGACTTTGCTGTACAAGCGGGGGCGGGGGGTATACACACTGTGAATGGGACAGGGCGCACGGCCCTCAACGGGGCACAGAAACCCCCTGAGGTGGCACTGACACACTCATCGCCGTGACACCGACGCGTTGTTCATCGTGACAATGATACACCGACATGTCCTGCATCGTCACACCGACACACGCCTCCCCGGCTACATTAACCCTTTCCCTCAAAAACACCTCCGAACTCCGTGACACACGTCCTCCTCCTCACACATTCATGTCTCCGTCACGCCCTGACTCCACTACGCTCCTCCCCGTCTCCGTGACCAACTCCATCCCCTGGAGACCTCCACATCTTAGAGCTCTCAACTGCCCTTCCACGGGTTACTAGGCTCTCGGTTCTGAGTGTCTCCACATATCTGAATGCCCAGGCCGGTCGTTTGGACAGTTAAAACTTGCACAAAAGGCTGCAGTCGTAACACCCTTTCTCTGGCCTCCACTTTCCTCCGCTTCCATCGGCTTCCATACATTCACAATCCCCGGGAGACACACACAATTCGGGATTACTGAATGCCGAATTACTTGGGATTGATGAGCGGGGAGCGTTGGGGAGGAAGGGAGCTTCGCCCTTTTTTTCACACCGGTAGAGTGAGAGGCGATAGTTCGGCGTTTAATCAGACTGCACGAGAAAGTTGGAACTTATGGAGTATGTGTTCAATAAAGTGAGAATGCTCTCCATGGTGCATCTGTAGAAAGTGTTTTAAGTGACGTACCAAATCACCTTAAATTCCCTCCATACCCTGCATATTCATGTGGCAAGCTAAAACCCATTTGAACATCTTCTGCTTCTAGCATTACCCCTGTGCAAAAAAAAACTTCCGCCTTCTCATCTTTAAAAACATACCCACTAGTGTCTGACATTTACACCCTGGGGAAACAGCTTTTGCCTGCCTTCTCTATGCCGCACAGAGTTTTATAAATTTTTGACGTATCTCCCTTCGTTCTCCACCAACTCCAGCAAAGCAACCCAATTTATCCAACCTCATATCGATGGTTCCTTAAAGTTGTTATCGTCAGGGGGAGGTAATGGGAACAAGCTTCCACTACCTAGTAAATACTCCCAATGGCGTGCACCTTAATAGCCTCTCACAAGCAAGACCAGCTCTGGGTCTTCACTTGTGGCTTAGCTACTAAACCCGGTAGAAACATTTCTACTGACAGGAGAAGGGGCAAAATCAGGTTCCTGGCGCATTGAAATCAGTCAAGGTCGGTCATTCATAGAGGAGAAGGAAAACTATGAATTCAAATCTCCACTGCCCTGCTGCTATACCGACTCACAGGCAAGGCTTCGGGATTAAATCCTGAGGGATAAATCGGGAGCTGAGGTCCCTTAGGCAGTCCTACATGGAGTTCAATGCTGACTGGCAAATCCTGTGATGCCGCTGGTACCAAACGGTATCAGTCATTGCCTTTCCTTTGGGTTAAACAGAAACATGGAGAGGGGGGCCTGCTACATGGCAACAGCTTGCTCTACATAGTGTTAAATAAAGTCAGGTGAGCTCAGAGCATGAATCAACACTTTACAGTTTGATATTGTAGTCATTATTGAAACTTGCCTGCAGGAGTAGCAGGCAGGACAGCTCAATGTTTCGGGGTTCGCTATTTTCAGACGTCAAAAGGCGTAAGGAATTAAAGGTGGAGGGGTGACGGTACAAGGCAGAGAAAATATCACCGCAGTGCGCAGTCAGGACAGACAAAGGAAGTCGTCGAAGTGAGGCATTATGGGTGGAAATAAGGAATAAGAAATGTATGACCATGTTCTTCGGGTTACATTATAGACCAGCGAACTCTGACCTTAATCTGTGACCTCTGGTGGTGGTCCCACTGAATCTCCGTGGAATAAGCCTGCCTGTTGTGTTCTGTGATTTATTCTCACTGCTCTGCATCAGCGAAAGAGAGTGATTTGAACTCAGAAGGTGGGAAGAGCAGAGGTGGGGTAGATCAGGGAATATGATGATGGATTGACAATGTCAAGGAACGATTTTTCCTCAGACCACATGGGCAATGAACGACCCGCAAGAAGAGACGGATCAGACTCAAGAATATGGCTAATCTGCGTTTTAACAACGGCCCTCGTTATCACGGGTATCTGCTGGTGGATTCATGGTGAGTTGAACAACGGTCGGAACGACTAAACCGTAGAGAATGAAAATGGCAACTGTAATAGCGACACATTCTCAACATATCCCAGAAACACCCTTTACGGTGATATCAACACATCCCTCACTGTGGTACTGACGGGTCTCTCAGCATGACCACGACTCACCCCCCACTGTGATACAGACACAACCCCCACCAACACATCCCTCAATATGGTACCGATAAATCCCGCAACGTGATACCAACACACAACATAATGTAATAACGATTCACTGTAACACTGACACGCCCCTCGCCTTGGCACCGACACGTCACCCACTGTGACGTGGACACATCCGTCACTGTGACACAGACACGTCCATCACTTTGAAACCGACTCATCTCTTATCATGGCAGCCGCTCCACCAAAACACCGACATAACAGTCACCATCACAAAGACTCATCCCGCGCCATGACACCGAAAAGCCCCTCAGTGTGTCACCCACTCAGTCCTCACCGTGACAACAACATTAAACTTACTATGACACTGACACATCCACTGTGACCACAACAGATCCTTCCCCGTTACACAGACACGCGTCTCACCGTGACAGCGACATTTTCCCGCTTAAACACCAATACACCGCACACTACGACACAGACGCTCGTGTCACTGTAACACCAACCAGCCTGGTGCTGTGACCCCGACATATCTATCACCGTGACACAGAGATACACCGCGATGTGACCCGGTACACCTCTCATTCGGACCCAGAAACGCCTGTCACAGTCACAGTTACACGTCCCTCACTGAAAGAGCGACTCGCTGTGACAGGGAATCAACTATCACCGCGATACTGACGGAGCCCCGATCGTGACACCAACAAAAACCACGCTGGTACCGTGATATACCCCTCAGCGTGTCCCAGACACGTACCTCACGGTGGCTCCGACGCCCCTCGCTGTGCCACCAACACATCACTCGCTGTGACACCCTCACCGTGTCACTGACACAGCACTCTCCGTGACCCGATCAGCAGATTAACGCTGACACAGTGTAAACGCCAAACATCCTTCACCATCTCAGATCAGCTCCGACCGAAACTACAAACTCCTCAGGGAAAAATATCAGGAGATGAACAGGACCCAACGACAATGTCGACTACCAGTCCATGAGTTAACCTCAACCTTTGAATCGAAGATACCTGCGATTTCCCAGCCGGATCTCTCCCAGAGAACCTGGCTAATGGGACTCCCAAACACAGCTGACAGTGACAGCGACATGCCCTTTACCGTGACACTGAGACACACGCACTGTGACACCGACAGGCTCCTCAAAGCGAACCGCCCAGCTCCGCGCCGTGACAAAGACACCTCACTGTAACACCCCTTACCGAGACAGCATTGCCCCTCAACTTAACACTGATATACCGCTCACTGAGGCAACTACCCACACCTCACCCTGACACAGGCAAACCCCTTACCGTGATACCGGCACCTAACTTCACAATGACACAGACAGAGTACTCTCCGTGACACCGACACACACACAGCGTCAGCCTGAGACTGTCACACACAGCGTGGCCATGACATGCCTCTCACGATGACACAGACACACTCCCCTCAATGAGACCAACACCCACACAATACACAGATACTCCACTCACTGTGACATCGCCAGAACCGTCACTCTAAAATTTCCCTCACTCTGACATTTCCTTCGCCGTGACGTGGAGATACACTTCATTGTCACCCGGCACACCTCTCGCCGGGGCACAGAAACTCCTATCACAGTGACACCGACACGTCCCTCACAGCAGCTCGGACACGCCCCGTGCTGAGACAGGGAATCAATCATTACCACGATACTGACACAGACCCCATTGTATCAACAACGAAACCTTTACCAGGTCATTGATATATCCCTCAGCTTGAGACAGGCACGTTCCTGAGGTTTCCGCAGACGCCTCAGACTGTGCCACCAGCACATCGTTCACTCTGACACCCTTCACCGTGACAATCACACAACACTCTCTGTGACCCGTTCGGTAGCATGACGCTGACTCACGTGTCACTGTAAACGATACACATTCTTCACCATCTCTCCCAGTATCACAGATTCGTCAGTCTACGATCACCTCTGACCGAAACTGTACTGAGACAGGAAGGAAAGACAGATCTGTCAACGAAATCAAGGCTCACATCTGTGATCTATTGACCAGCAAAAGAGGTAAGACATCATCCCCCTCTTTAACCCGCTCCTCATCACAGGGTAGGCATAGAGAGAGGAAGCTCACTCTGTGCTTGACTTCGGGAGCGTGTGAAGAGGTGGTATGGAGGGAGATTCACTCTGTGTTTGACAGGCTGAGTGTGTGATGGCGATGCCTGGTGGAAGTTTAACTCTATCACGAAACCCAGGAGAGTGTGATGCGACGCTGTGGACGTGGATTCATTGTGAAAGATGACGGGAATTTGAGACGTAACATTACAGCTTCACTCTATGTCTGAATCAGGGAATCTCTGATGGGACTGGGTGGATCGAGCTTCACTCTGTATCTGACCCCGGGAGTGTCTGAGGGGACGGTGTGGCTTCTGTCTGTCTCTGACTCCGGGAGTGAGTGAGGGGACGGTGCAGTGGGAGTTTCGCTCAGTGTCTGAATCAGTGAGTGTCTGATGGGATTGTGTGGATGGAGCTTCACTCTGTGTCTGAATCCGGGAGTGTGTGACGGGACCGTGGAGAGGCAGTTAATCTCTGTGTCTGAATCCAGGAATGTGTGATGGGATAGTGCAGAGGGCTATTCACTCTTTGTGACACCGGATTGGGTAATTGGATGTTGTGAAGGGAGTCTGACCCCGTGAGTGTGTCTGGGATGGTATGGGCGGCTTAGAGAGAGCGTTAATCTGTGACTCACCAAGGGGTGTCTGACACTTTGCTCGGTGAGAAGACGTAGAGGGAGAATTACTCTCCCTCTGACATTTGTAGTGTGTGCTGAGGGTGTTTCTTTCCGTGTCTGACCGCTGGAGTGTTTGATGGGGTCGTGAAGAAAGAGATTCGCACTGTATCTGACCAAGGCTATGCGTGATTGGACTTTGTGGAGGGATCTATATTCTGTTCTCCGACCCAGGGAGTGTCTCAGGGGCGCTGTGGAGGGAGCTTCACGCGGTGTCTGACCCACGGAGTTTGTGATGAGACAGTGTGGAAGGAGAAACACCCAGTATCTGACCCCGGAAAAGCGTGACGGTACGGTGTGCAGTGATCTTCACTCCAGGTCTGACCGCTGGAATAGAAACATAGAAACATAGAAACATAGAAAATAGGTGCAGGAGTAGGCCATTCGGCCCTTCGAGCCTGCACCGCCATTTATTATGATCATGGCTGATCATCCAACTCAGAACCCAGCCTTCCCTCCATACCCCCTGACCCCTGTAGCCACAAGGGCCATATCTAACTTCCTTTTAAACATAGCTAATGAACTGGCCTCAACAGTTTGCTGTGGCAGAGAATTCCACAGATTCACCACTCTCTGTGTGAAGAAGTTTTTCCTAACCTCGGTCCTAAAAGGCTTCCCCTCTATCCTCAAACTGTGACCCCTCGTTCTAGACCTCCCCAACATCGGGAACAATCTTCCTGCATCTAGCCTGTCCAATCCCTTTAGGATCTTATACGTTTCAATCAGATCCCCCCTCAATCTTCTAAATTCCAACGAGTACAAGCCCAGTTCATCCAGTCTTTCTTCATATGAAAGACCTGCCATCCCAGGAATCAATCTGGTGAACCTTCTTTGTACTCCCTCTATGGCAAAGATGTCTTTCCTCAGATTAGGGGACCAAAACTGCACACAATACTCCAGGTGTGGTCTCACCAAGGCCTTGTACAACTGCAGTAGTACCTCCCTGCTCCTGTACTCGAATCCTCTCGCTATAAATGCCAGCATACCGTTCGCCTTTTTCACCGCCTGCTGTACCTGCATGCCCACTTTCAATGACTGGTGTATAATGACACCCAGGTCTCGTTGCACCTCCCCTTTTCCTAATCGGCCACCATTCAGATAATAATCTGTTTTCCTATTTTTGCCACCAAAGTGGATAACTTCACATTAATCCACATTAAATTGCATCTGCCATGAGTTTGCCCACTCACCCAACCTATCCAAGTCACCCTGCATCCTCTTAGCATCCTCCTCACTGCTAACACTGCCACCCAGCTTCGTGTCATCCGCAAACTTGGAAATGCTGCATTTAATTCCCTCATCCAAGTCATTAATATATATTGTAAACAACTGGGGTCCCAGCACTGAGCCTTGCGGTACCCCACTAGTCACCGCCTGCCATTCTGAAAAGGTCCCGTTTATTCCCACTCTTTGCTTCCTGTCTGCTAACCAATTCTCCACCCACACCAATACCTTACCCCCAATACCGTGTGCTTTAAGTTTGCACACTAATCTCCTATGTGGGACCTTGTCAAAAGCATTTTGAAAATCCAAATATACCACATCCACTGGTTCTCCCCTATCCACTCTACTAGTTACATCCTCAAAAAATTCTATGAGATTCGTCAGACATGATTTTCCTTTCACAAATCCATGCTGACTTTGTCCGATCATTTCACCGCTTTCCAAATGTGCTGTTATCACATCCTTGATAACTGACTCCAGCAGTTTCCCCACCACCGACGTTAGGCTAACCGGCCTATAATTCCCCGGTTTCTCTCTCCCTCCTTTTTTAAAAAGTGGGGTTACATTAGCCACCCTCCAATCCTCAGGAACTAGTCCAGAATCTAACGAGTTTTGAAAAATTATCACTAATGCATCCACTATTTCTTGGGCCACTTCCTTAAGCACTCTGGGATGCAGACCATCTGGCCCTGGGGATTTATCTGCCTTCAATCCCTTCAATTTACCTAACACCACTTCCCTACTAACATGTATTTCGCTCAGTTCCTCCATCTCACTGGACCCTCTGTCCCTTACTATTTCTGGAAGGTGTGATGAGGCCATGGAGAGAGAGATTCACTCTGTCTCTCATCCAGGCAATGTGTGACGAGTCTTTGTAGAGGGAGCGAAACCGGGTTTGCATACCTCTATAACTCTAGGAATGAATGCCCGCATTGCATTCCCGTTTTCAAAATCAACTCAACCTGGGTTTTCATCTGTTGGATATCTTGTACAAGAACCCCCAAGTCCCTTCGCATTTTTGCATTTTGAATTCCCTCCGAGCCTAAGTAATAGTCTGCCTGTTTATTTCTGCCACCAAAATACATGATCATACACTTTCTGTCACTGTATTTCGTTGAACTTTTCTTTGCCCATTCCCTGAATCTATCTAAGTCTCTCTGCAGGCTCTCTGTCTCCTCAGCAATACCCGCTCTTCCACCTATCTTTGTATCATCGGTCGGTTTAGGCACTAATCTATCAATACCGTTGTCGAAATCAATGACATACGTCGTAAAAATCAGCGGTCCCAACACCGACGGGTGTAAACTCCACGGGTAACCGGCAGCCAGCCAGAAATTAATTCATTTATGCCCATTCTTTTTATTTTCTGCTAACCTGCCAATGCCCGAACCACGCTAATAACTTCCCTATAATTTTAGAGAACATAGAACGTAGAATAGTACAGCACAGTACAGGCCCTTGGGCCCATAATATTGCCGACCCTCAAACCCTGTCTCTCATATAACCCCGCACCTTAGATTCCTCCATATACCTGTTAGTAGTCTCTTAAACTTCACAAGTATATCTGCCTCCACCACTGACTCAGGCAGTGCATTCCACCACCAACCACTCTCTGAGAAAAAAAACCTTCCTCTAATATCCCCCTTGAACTTCCCAGCCCTTACCTTGTCCTCTTGTATTGAGCAGTGGTGCCCTGGGGAAGAGGCGCTGGCTATCCACTCTATCTATTCATCTTATTATCTTGTACAGATCTATCATGTCTCCTCTCATCCTCCTTCTCTCCAAAGAGTAAAGCCCTTGTTCTCTAAGTCTCTGAGTCTCTTATTTTCTTGGTCTCTTATTTTTATAGGCAGCCTCATGAGCGGCACCTTGTCAAAGGCTTTCTGAAAATCCAAGTACATCATGTCTACTGCATCTCTTTTATTTACTCTGCTTGTAATTTCCTCAAAGAATTGCACTTGGTTTGTCAGGCAGTATATTCCTTTGAGGAAAATACGCTGGCTTTGGCCTCTCTTCTCCTGTGCCTCCAGGTACTCTGCAGTCCTACTCAGATCAACCGATTCCACCAACTTCGAAATCAAAGATGCCAGGCTCACAGATCTAAAGTTTCCTTTTTTCTGCCTGCCACCCTTCTTAAAGAGCGGAATAACATCTGCAATTGTCCAGTCAGACAGTACAATGCCAGAATCTATCGATTCTTGAAAGATAATCGGCAATGCGTCCACAATCTCTCCAGCGACTTCCTTCATAACCCGAGGGTGCATTCCATCAGGCCAGGAGATTTATCCACCCTCAGACCATTAAGCTTCCTGAGCACCTTCTCTGTCGTAATTGTCACTGCACAAACTTCACTTCCCTGACACTCTTGAATGTCCGGTATACAGAAGACGAATTCCACTGTGAAAACTGATGCAAAATACGCATTCAGTTCCGATGCTCCCTCTGCGTCTCTTATTACAATATCTCCAGCATTATTCTCTATTGGTCCCATATCTACCCTCGGCTCCCTTTTACCGTTGATATACTCAAAAAAAACTTTTAATATCTTCTTTGATATTGGTCGCCAGCTGCTTTTCATAAATCATCTTTTTCTTCCTTATGACCTTCTTAGTTTCCTTTCTGCAAGATTTAAAAAAAACAAAAAACTCGGAAGTCCTCCATATTCCCATTGGCTTTGGTTGCCTTCTGTGCCCTCTCTTTTGTTTTTACTGTGGCTCTGACTTCACTTGTCAGCCACGGTAGTGTCATTCTTCTATACGATAATGTCTTCTTGCTTGGCATATATCTGTCTTGCACTTCGCTCAGTTTTCGCAGAAATTCTAGCCACTGCTGCTCAACTGTCCCTGTTGCTTGTGCCCTCAACGCAACACCGACATGCCCCTCACTGTGACACGGAAACAACCATCACCGTGATACTGATGCAAACTCACACCTCGCGGTGGCAGCGGGCTCTGGACTGTGACACCGATAGGCCCCTCATTCCTGATACTAACAAGCCCCTTACCGTGGCACATACAAGATCTGTACCGTGACAGAGCACGCCTTCCACCGGGACACGAAACCATTACATCCTCACTGTAACATAGCCCTCGTCACCGTGACGCCTACTCACTCCTCAGTATGAACCCCACACCACCACACCGTGACACTGACACACCTATTACCGCGACCCGCCCAGCACAATACCGCTGTCTCACACGTCACTATAAAGGCTAAACATCCTTGACCATCTCTCTCAGTATCACAGATTCGTCAGTCTCAGATCATCTCCGACATAAAATATCAGCTACTTCGGGAACAGTACAGGGATATGAACAGAACACAGATCCAACATCGACAGCAGGACTATGAGTTGAACTCAACTCTTGAATCGAAGGCTGAAATTTGCCAATTTCTGACGAGTAGCAGCGGCAAAGCGACATCGCCCTTGCCCGCTCTTCATCAGAGAGAGAGAGAGAGAGAGAGAGAGAGAGAGAGAGAGAGAGAGAGAGAGAGAGAGAGAGAGAGAGAGAGAGAGAGAGAGAGAGAGAGAGAGAGAGAGAGAGAGACCGGGATATGTGATGGGTCGGTGTAGAATGAGCTACACCCTGCGTCTCATCTGGGTGTGTGCGATGAAACGGTGTGGTGGGAGATTGACGATGTGTCTGGTCCATGGTGTGTGCGATGCGAGAGTGTGGAGGGATCTTCATTGTGTGCCTCACCCCGGGCGTGTGCTGCCATGGGAAGGTGTGGAGGGAGATTCATTGTTCCGTATTCCTGATTTCCAGAGCAACCGTGTTCCAAGGACTGGATCAGAAATAAAGACCGGTGTTATTACGTATCCACGTTTGAAACATCTTCCTTCAGAGCGATGCAAGAATGTTCAAACAGTTGATTCAAGGCTTCTCGAAATCAATTCAAGGGATGAAGCGGTATGTGTCACGCAACGAGAAGATCCCGCAGTAACACAGGAATCAACACACACCACCGAGGTCAGATACAGAGTGAAAACTCACAATACACTCCCAGCACACATTCCTGGATTCACACCAGAGTGAATCTCCCTCCTCACTGTCCCGTGAAACATTCCCGGGGTCAGACACAGAGCGAATCTCCCTCCACACAGTCCAATCACACACTCCCGGGGTCAGACACAGAGCGAATCTCCCTCCACACAGTCCAATCACACACTCCCGGGGTCAGACACAGAGTGAAGCTCCCTCCACACATACTCCCGGTACCAGACACACTATTAAGTCCCCTTCACAGTATGCCATCACGCTGTCCCGGGGTCAGATGCAGAATGAAGCTCCCTCCACACCGTCCCATCACACACTCCCGGTATCAGGCACACTATTAAGTCCTTTCACAGTATGTCCTCACACACTGCAGGGGCCATATACAGGGTGAAGCTCCCTCCTCACCACCCTATCACACACTCCCGAGGTTAGCCTCAGAGTAAAGAACTCTCCACACCATCCCATCACACACTCCCGCGGTCAGAAACCGAGTGAAGCTCTCTCCGCACCGTCCCATCACAAATCCGGTTGTTAATAAACTGAAAAAAGCTCCGTCAACAATTTTCTATTTTTGGCGTAAATCAAATAATTTTAATTTCTCAGAACTTTGTCTCCCGCAAACTTGTGGACGGAGTCCGTTCATTTTGGATTGGAAAATGCGAGAACTGGTGAGATTTGGACTGATCTGTGGGGTGAGAGTTGGGCATCGACATAGTTCTGACGGGAGAAAATGGGATTAGTTTACGATTAGACTACACTAGGTTGTCGGGAGAGTGTGGTACAAAGGGAACTTTTTCGGGCCTGCGTGTTTGTCGGGGAAAGACAGGGCAGTGGAATAATTTCCGATACTGCGAGGAGTCTGTGGGGAGAGATCAGTACACGTAGATTATTTTGTTACTGACGCATGTCGGGGTGGTGAGCGCGGTGAAGTGGGATTATTTTGGAGATAGTCGCTGGGTTGTAAGGAGAGGGAGCAACAGCGGGATTAGTTTGGTGAATGACATAGATCTGAGGGGCAAGAGTAGGACAAGCGGATTAGATTGGAGACCGATACAGAGCGGTGGGCACAGAGTGTGTTAATGGGATTAGTTTGTGAACGGACGCACGGATGGGGAGAGAGGGGGCTAGCGGTGTAAGTCTGGAGGCGGTCCAGAGGCGATGGTGAGAGCGCGGTGCACTGGGATATGTTCGCAGACAGACACAAAGCTCTGGGTCGAGGGAGGGGCAACGGGATTAATCTGGGACGACAGAGGGTTGAGGGAAGAGTGCTGACCACTGGTATTCATTTCGGGACAGCCAAACGTCTGTGGTGAAACGGTGGGCCAGTGGTGTTTGTTCCGGGACTGAAACAGATCTGAGGGGAGAGGGTGGGCCTGTTCGATTCGTATGGGGACTGACAGAGGACTGTGGTTTGGAGGCGGTTCTGTGAGTTCCTTTGCGAATACACGGGGCTGTGGGGTGACATTGG
Organism: Mobula hypostoma; assembly: GCF_963921235.1. NCBI lineage: Eukaryota > Metazoa > Chordata > Chondrichthyes > Myliobatiformes > Myliobatidae > Mobula > Mobula hypostoma. The sequence continues at coordinate 5,801,420 of NW_026948187.1, read as the reverse complement.
GTCAGTACGATTATTGGGGCGATGACACAGGATTGTCGGGAGACATTGGGACAGTGGTATCTGTCTGGGTACTGGCTCGGGGCTGTGGGGAGAGTGTGGATGAGTGGGATGAGTTTGCGGACTGACACAGGCTGTTAGGAGAGAGCGATGTTATGGGATTAGATTGTGGACGGTCTCGGCTCGGGTTCTCTGCTGGAGTTGCTTTGTCTCTGTTTAAATTGTTTAACCCTCTTGGACAGGAATGTGGCCTTGGCTATCCTGTACAAGGTGTCTTCTGTAACGTCGGACTGCAAAGACTGTTATTCGTACCCAGGGAGTTACCCTTGTAATCGTGATCGGCGTTTCATCTGCGAGAAGTCAGCACCTTTGCTCCCGGAGATTCCTGAAAAGATCCACCATATCTGTCAACAGCCAGTGGAGACGACGTGAATCAAATGACTAACCCCAGTTTGTCCTCCTTCTCTCTCCTTCTCTCTCACTCCTGGATCCTTTCAATTTTCCTCCCAACACTCTCTGCCCCTCCATCCTACTCCCTCTCCTCCTCTTGTCGCAACCATATTCTCCCCACCACACACCGACACACCTCTCCCTCTCTGTATCTCCTTCTTTCTCGCCATTTCCTCCTTCCAGCTTTTTTTCCCGCTCCATCTAACTTTCTCTCTACCCCTTCATCTCCTCTTATGTCTTCGCTCTTTCTCCGCCCACTCTTCCTCTGCTCACTCTGTCCACAACTTTCAACTCTATCCCCCGTTCAGACGACTCTCTACCCCTCTCTCTCACTTCCCTCCCCGTTCTCTCTGAACCATCCGTCTCCCTTATCTCTCTCTCTCGTTCTCCTTTCCACCCACTCTCACCTCAATCCTGTGCTGTCCGGTTCTCGATAACCCAACCCTGGGTAAAAGACTATGCCTATTCCCTCTGTCTGTGCCCCTCTTGTGTTTATCTATTTACAAATACGCTACAGGGAATAAAGTCCCAGCCTTCCCTCACTCTCTCCATAACTCAGTCCCTCGAGTTCTGGCAATATCCCCGCAGAACTTCCTGTACACGCTATCCAGTTCAATGGCATTTTCCATAAAGCACAGCGGCCTTGCAGACGTGTTGTCGCACTGCAACGTCATCTCCCGACTCCTGTACTCAGTGCCCTGACTGGTGAAGACCAGCCTGCCGGGTGTCCTCTCCACACGGATCGGATGTTTTCCACCGGAGTCGTTATTTGTTTTATTATCTGATACTTATACGGCCTTGAATGTGTTCTTTCGCAGCATTGGTACAGCGCAAAGATGTAAAATTAATGTGAATTACAAAAAAAAGATAATAAAAACCTTAAAATGTCGATGTTGGTGCACAGGAGTTCAAAAATGTGGTAGTGGAGGGGGAGAAGGTGTTTCTGAATCACTGAGTGTTCAGGCTTCTGTACCTCTTTCCCGATGGTAGTTTTGAGCAGGGAATTTGTCCCGGGGTGAGGGGCCTTACTGATGAAGATGTCCTCGATGCTGGGGAATGTGGGGCCTTTGACGGCGGTTGATCTACATCCCTCTGCAGGCTCCCGTGACCCTGCCCCCTGCAGCCTCCACTCCAGGCGGCGATGCTCCAAGTCGGCATGCACCCAACGTTCATTTGTAGACATTTCCTAGTCTTCAATGAAAGGACAAATCTTCTCAGACTCCTGACTGTGCAACAGCTTCTGAAACGAGAGAGATATGGGTGATGATGAACTGGTGTAGAGCATTGTCTGGAATGCACTCAGACTCAGACTTGAAATAAACAATCCGACAGTGACGAGATCCAAAAATTAAATCACAATCTGTATTACAAGAAATGGATCCCCTACAGCTCGAGCCCTTTAACTACTGACAGGCAAAATTTGGCAGTGAGAGCCTTCAGGGGAAAGTGACAGCTAACCACACTCCCGGAAATAGAGATTCCAAATCTTGAATCCATGCCGATAAAAATACTTTCTTCGTGTTTGCATGCCCAGTGTAGATCCTTCGAGATGCTGACACACAGCAATTCAGGAACGTGAAATCCAATCATAGGACAGAGAGGCTGAATTGAGCTGTTTGGCCCATTGGGTCTGTCTCCGTCATTTCATTACGGTCGGTCCATTTCCCTCTCAGCCCCAATCTCCTGCTGTCTCCCGGTATCCCTTTATGACCTGACTAATCAGGAATCCCTCAACATCTGCCATAAATTTCAAGCCTTAACTTTCGCAGCCGGTTGTGGCAACAAATTCTATCGATGCACCCAACTCAGGCAAAGGAAATTGATCCAAAACTCCATTCTAAAATAACGGCCCTCTATACCATGTTAACCCACTGGCCTTAGACTCTCCCACCATACGGAAACTTCCCTCCACATCTACTTTATCGAAGCCTTTATACGGTCGTTCGGTTTCAACAACACCAACAACCCCCCATCCCCACCGCCCCATCATTATTCTGAGATACAGCCATCAAACTTTCCTGATTTGATAAGCGTTTCAATCCCGGAATAATTCCCATGAATTTCCTTTCAATCCTTCCCAGTGCAGGCACATCTGGCCGGATTAGCTACAGGAACCAGAGACACTCACAGTCCTCCGTGAGGCCTCGCCAGTGCGTTATAAACCATCAACTTTACATCCGTGATTTTATATTCTAATCCGCTTAACATGAATGCTAACATTACATTTGGCTACCTGCGACTGAGGAAATTACAGTTCCCATGCCAGGCAATGATGTAGACAGTCAGGATGCTCTCAATTCTACCGGGGTAGAAAGCTTTTAGGTTTGGGGAGCTCATACCAAACTTCGTCAAACTCTGAGGTGAAAGAGGCGCCGTTGTGACGTTTTCATCACAGAGCCGGTAGGTATAGACCACATAAGATCCTCGGTGATTTTTATGCCGAAGATCTAAAGGTTGCTCACCCTCTCAACAGCAGATCTAATGATGTCAACAGAGATCAGCCTGGCTCCATTCCTCTTGTGGTCCACAAACAACTTCTTTGTTTTGGCGACATTGAGGGAACTGCACCCGCCCGTTCTCCGTCATCTCCTGTCGTCCCCGATGCCCATTCTCCGATACCCATCTCATTCCCTGCAGCCCCCACGTCTCCGTTACTACACACTGCCACCCAAACGCCTCCCTCTCTGTGTTCACAGGGAACATTGAACATATAATAGTACAGCACAGTACAGGCCCTTCGATCCACAATGTTGTGCCAACCCTCAAACCCTGCCTCCCATATAAGACCCCACCTTCAATTCCACCAGATACCTGTCTAGTAGTCTCTTAAACTTCACTAGTGTATCTGCCTCCACCACTGACTCAGGCAGTGCATTCCACGCACCAACCACTCTCTGAGTAAAAAACCTTCCTCTAATATCCCCCTTGAACTTCCCACCCCTTACCTTAAAGCCATGTCCTCTTGTATTGAGCAGTGGTGCCCTGGGGAAGAGGCAAGAAGACGAAGAGGAACTGTGGGGAGAATGGGTAGAGTTGCTGTCTGGTGTTCAACTTCTTCCCGTCCACCTGATATCCATCTCTCGGGATGAGTCTCTCTACATGTCTATATGAACAGGCGGGTCGTGTGGTTCCACACGGTTTCCTCCCTGTGAGTGCAACCTCAGCACCACCTCACTGCACTCCCTCTGGAATTGTCCTTCTGCATTACATCCACTCACACACAGATACTATCTCTGATGGGACGTTGTGGAGAGACCTTCACTCTATTTCTGAGCCCGGGAGTGTGTTATGGGGCCTTGTTCAGGAAGGTTGTCACTGTCTCTGACCCCGGGTGGTGAGCTCGGACTGCCACATTTCCGGCAGGTGAAAATTCTGTGGGAGCGGTACAGAATGGGAAGGGAGAAAGGAGTGTAGAAAGGGTTGGGGAGAAAGGAAAACAGGAGATATTCAGAGACGGCTCCGAAGTACAGTGTGATGGAAAGGCAGAGGGATAGAGAAGGTGGAGATTCAGAAAGGAGCAAAATTGGAGCTTCTGTGGGGATAGAGTGGATAGTAGTGAGGGGAGACATTGAGGGATGCAGAGGGAGAAGGGGATAGACAAAATGTGACAGAGAAAGTTTGAGAGTGAGGACATAAACAGAGAGGTAGAGTATGGAAAAGGTTGATAGGGAGGGTGAAGGAAGGGAAAGAGGGAAAGAGTGTGGAAGGGAGGGAAGGGAGGGGAGAGGGAGTGGGAGAGTGGGACGGGGAGAGATGAAGATGGGGGCAGTGGGAGGAGATATCTGGAGGGAGTAGAGAGAGGGGAGGGGCGGGAGAGATAAGAGCGGTGGGGGCCGTAAGGTTGTAAGAGAAGAATCGGCTGTGATACAACTGGCGATGATGGCGAGAGAGCGATAAATGGGATAGAGACAATGTCAGGAACGTAGAGAGATATGTCTATGAAAGTTGTCAGCCTTACAGGTCATTGTTTAACAAGCAGTAGTAAATCACGGCAATTGGACGTTTCGCCACTCACTCTCCGGATGAGGTTTATTCAGTTCTGATCCATGGTGGGTAGCTTTACATAGACATATATATAGAATACTACAGTACAGTACAGGCCCTTCGGCCCACAATGTTGTGCCGACCTTCAAGCCCTGCCTCCCATATAAGCCCCTAACTTAAATTCCTCCGCATACCTGTCCAGTAGTCTTTAAACTTCACTAGTGTATCTGCCTCCACCACTGACTCAGGCAGTGCATTCCACGCACCAACCACTCTCTGAGTAAAAAACCTTCCTCTAACATCCCCCTTGAACGTCCCACCCCTTACCTAAAAGCCATGTCCTCTTGTATTTGGCAGTGGTGCTCTGGGGAAGAGGTGCTGGCTATCAACTCTATCTATTCCGCTTAATATCTTGTACACCTCTATCATGTCTCCTCTCATCCTCCTTCTCTCCAAAGAGCAAAGTCCTAGCTCCCTTAATCTCTGATCATAATCAATGCTCTCTAAACCATCAGCATCCTGGTAAATTTCCTCTGCACCCTTTCCAATGCTTCCACATCCTTCCTATAGTGAGGCGGCCAGAACTGAACACAGTACTCCAAGTGTGGCCAAGTTTTATAGAGCTGCTTCATCACATCGCGACTCTTATCGGGCTGATAAACCCTGAGAGTTGTTTGAAAAAATCGCGTGAAGGTCGGTAAGAGTCGTAGAGATAATGAGAGGGTCATGAGTCTTATCTTTGCACGAACGGAGGTGTGACCTACTGTGGGGACGCCGGGGTTGGGATCTGAGGACCGCATTGTAAGTAGCTGATAGGTGGTGTCGTACCCACCCCCTCTGTTCTGGGATGGGTTTTCCAGTTTGACAAAGATGGCTATTTTAACCCCTCTTTCAAGCCACCTGTCCTGTCTCTGCAATATGTGCACATTGTTCCCGTCAAAGGTCTGTCCGTTGTCCTTTAGGTGTAGATATACAGCCGAATCTCGACCTGATGGGTGAGCACTCCAATCTTGGGCCATCCGTTTGTGAAGTGGTTGTTTTGTCTCGCCGATGCACAGATCTGTGCAGTTCCCATTGGTTTCGATAGCATATAAACATTGCTCTGCTTCTATCTGGGTTCAGGATGCTTGCAGTGGACGGGTTTCTCTCTGAGTGAGTGTGCAGCTTGAAAGAACACAGGGACCTGATGTTTGTTGAAAACCTTTCTGAGTTACTCTGAAACTCCCGCTCCATCTGGGAAGTCTGTGTTTCCCGTCTACATTGCTCCTTATCGCTGTCTGCTGGGCTGACGTCACTGCTTTGTTTCTGTTGTTGCTGTCTTGACGAAGTTCTGTCAGGGAAGCCACAAGCTTTCAAGACTTCTTTCAAATATTTGTGCTCCCTGCGTTTCGCTGTCATGTCTGTGGGCTTATTCTCGGCGCGGTGATATTCGTGTTCGCATAACGTACAATTATGTTCCAATGGGTGGGAAGTGTCAAACCTTAAAGAGTGATCTGTCTGTGTTGGTTACCTGTAAACTTCAGTATCCAGCTGTCCATTTCCTTTAATAAGTCCTCCACAATCTAAAAAAGGACATTACATTGTTGTCGACGTGGTCTGCTGTAAATTTAATATTTTTATTCACCGATTTGATGTGTTGTGTGAAGGTTTGCACGCCTTCAAAGAGAGGGTGTAGATAGAACTGCTATAGTGAGGGGGGAGAATGGAGAGAGAGGGTGAGATGGTGAGAGAGGGTGAGATGGAGACAGAGGGAGGGAAAGAGATAAAGACTGCGAATTCCTCAGGGACGCGGGAGACAGACAGAGACACGGAGGAGAGGGTGATGCTGGAGAGGAAGAGGGGAGGTAAAGTGAGAGGAGAGGGGAAAAGAGATTTACAGGAACAAGAGGGCGGGTAGAGAATTGGAGGGTGCGGGGGAGGGGGGTGGAGAGGATTCCACTCAGTCCCGCACCTCTCCATGCGCCGGGAGATTCTTGTCCCGCTTTTCTGAGCCTTAACGGAGAGGCACAGACGGTAAGAGAAGAGGAGCAGGGCTATCCGTAACCCCTCCCAATTCCTGTGTCCTACTCCTCAGCCCTCTACCTTGTCTATCCCTCTTTTTTTGGGAACATCCTCCTCCTTCTCAGGGAGGGGAAACCCCGCCCTCTACCCCACTCCTTATCTCGATCCGGGTGTACACACAACCCGATAACTCTATAATTACACCCTCTATACACCACCAACTTTGCATTCCCCATCACATTCATTCTTCACCCCTAACTTGCTTCTCCTTACACACACCCACCCTCTCTACTCCGTCCCTCCATTCCTACCTTCTCTCTCTCCCTCCTCGATTACTCTTTCCCTCCATCGTCCACTTTCTCTCTCCCTCATTCCGGCCTTCCATGAGCCCCATTTCTCTCTATCGCTTTCACTCTTCTCCCTCCCCTCTTGCTCCGTTCATCATATTCTGTCTCCCTTCTCACCCTTTCTCCTGTTTTCCGTCCTCTCTTCTCGGCCAGTCTCTCCCAATCCCTCGAAGTCTCCTGAGCCTCTATTTCTCTAACTCTCTCCCTGCTCCTCACGCTTCCCCATACCCATTCCTTAATTTCCAGCTCTCTCCTCACATAATTTCTTCTCTCACCCCTTTCTAACCAGTCTGCCCCGTTATCCACTTCTCTCTCTCCGTCAGCACCAGTTTTGCACTCTCTCCCCCTCCCCCACTATCTCCGCACTCTCTCTATCCTTTGCCCCGCCACTCTTGTCTCTCCGGATCACCCTCTCCAACACCCTCAATCTCTCTCCTCCCCCTGGTCCCTTTATCAGCTGTTCATCCGGTGTTTGTTTGTGTCGGTCTCACCCAATTGTCAACACGGGCTTCCCCTGACAACGCTTCCTTCCCCTCGCTGAGCTCAGAGACGCAGAGAATCCTCGAAAGGAGGACAGTGCGGGACTTACATGAATGCGAAGTTCATCAAAATGGAGTCACGGTCTCCTTCCAGAGGTGAGTGGGGCAGAAAGAGGGGCTAGCATCACTCTGTGTCTGAGCACGGGAGTTTGTGATGGGACGCTGTGGAAGGAGATTCACTCTGTGTCTGACCCTAGAAATATGGAGGGAGCTACACTCTGTTTTTGATTCCGGGAGTGTGTGATGGGACGATGTAGTGGGAGCTTCGGCCTAGGTCTAACCCGGGGAGTGTGTGAAGGGACGATATGAAGGGAGATTCACTCTGTGTTTGAAACCGTGAGTGTGTGAAGGGACGATATGAAGGGAGATTCACTCTGTGTTTGACCCTATGAGTGTGTGAAGGGACTACGTGGCGGGAGATTTACTGCGTGTCACACCGCAGGAGTGTGTGATGGGTCGGTGCGGATGGTGATTCTCTCTCTATCTGAATGCGAGAGTGGAGATGTGACGCTGCGGAGGGAGCTTCACTCTATGTCACAACCCGGGAGAGTGTGATGGGGCGGTGCGGAGGGAGATTCACTCTGTCTGACCGCGGGAATTTGTGATGGGACGGTGTAGAGGGAGATGGAGATTTACTCTGTGTCACGCCCCGGGAGTGTGTGATGGGACGGTGTGGAGGGAGATTCACTTTGTGTCTGGCCCTGGGAGTGTGTTATGGGACGGTGTGGAGGGAGTTTCACTCTGTGTTTGACCCCAGCAGTCTGTGAAGGGACGACATAGTTGGAATTTCACTCTGTGCCTGACCTCGGGAGTGTGTCACGGAATGATGCGCAGGGAGCTTCACTCTGTGTGTGACCGCGGGAGTGTGTGTTGGGACGGTGTGCAGGAAGCCTCACCCTGTTTATGACCCTCCCTGTGCTGTCTCCAGCTGAACCTGGTGCACCGTACGTGGGATGTAACGTCACGGCTCTGCCTGAGCCCCGTCTCCGGATAGATGGACGGCAGTTTTAACTTCGCAGCTTTCACTCTCTATCCTCTATCACCCCGTCCTCTTCTTCTTTTCTTCTCTCTCACCCTCTGTCACTCTCCGCCTCATCTGTTTCCCACTCACTCTCCCCTCCTTCTCACCCTCTCCCCCTCCTTCCGCTCTCTTTGCTCCCCTCCTCACCGTCCTATGACCTGTGACCTCACTTTCAGCGAACAGTGTACTTTTACCCATCGTTCCCTCCGTTCTACAGCACTTTCCAGGGTCTCTGGCTACCTGCGACTCCACTTTCAAGGAACAGTTTTCCTTTAACCCGGGTCCCCTTGTGCTGCAACGCTCCCCAGGGTCCCTGTCTACCTGTGACTCCAGTTTCAGGGAACCGTGTACCTGTACCCGTGGTCCCTCTGTTCTACAACACTCCCCGGGGTCCCTGTCTACCTGTGACTCCAGTTTCAGGGAACCGTGTACCTGTACCCCTGGTCCCTCTGTTCTACAACACTCCCCAGGGTCCCCGTCTACCTGTAACTCCAGTTTCAGTGAACCGTGTACCTGTACTACTGGATTCCTCTGTTGTACCACACTCCAATAGATTCCTGTCTACCTGTGATTCCAGATTCAGGGAACCGTGTCCCTGTACCCCTGGGTCCCTCTGTTCTACCACACTCCCATAGATCCCAGGTTACCTGTGACTCCACATTCAATGCACCGTGTACCCGTACCCCGGGTCCTTCAGTTCTACAACACTCCCCAGGATCTTTGTCTACCCGTGACTCCACTTTCAGGGAACCGTGTCCCTGTAACCCTGGGTCCCTCTGTTCTACAACACTCCTCAGCATTCAACCGGAACCCTGTGAAAGAGGGTTATTGTTACTGAAGTAAGATATCCCGCACTTATCTGATCTAAATTGCGTTTGCAATTATAGGAAAGCTGTCAATAAAATAGAGAGAGTACAGAGAAGATTTACTAGAATGTGACCTGGGTTTCATCACCTAAGTTACAGAGAAAGGTTGAACAAGTTGGGTCTTTATTCTTTGGAGCGTAGAAGGTTGGGGGTGGTGGTAGGGGTATTTAAAATTATGAGGGTGATAGATTGAATTAACGTGGATAGGCTTTTCCCATTGAGAGTGGGGGAGATTCAAACCAGAGGCCATGAGTTGAGAGTTAAAGGGCAAAAGTTTAGGCGAAACATGAGGGGGAACTTCTTGACTCAACGAGTGGTAGCTGTGTGGAACGAGCTTCCAGCACAACTGGTTGGGGCAGGTTCGATGTTGTCGTTTAAATTTAAATTGGATAGATATATGGACAGGAAAGGAAAGGAGGGCTACGGAGTGAGTGCAGGTGGAATTAGGTGATAATAAGAGTTCGGCACGGACTGGAAGGGTCGAGATGGCCTGTTTCTGTGCTGTAATTGTGTATGGTTATATGGTTATAACATGTAGATGGGTGATCAGCAGGTTTGCAGATGCTACGAAGATGGATGATGTTGTGGATAGCGGAGAGGACTTGCAGAGAATTCAGGAGGGTCATGAGTTCCGGAATCATTGTACGTGGCTACGCGTTTTGATGGGATGTTTCAGAGGGGTAATGGCATGCTTGCCTTTATTATTCGGGGAATTAAGTTAACAAGTCAGAACGCTTTGTTGCAACTTGATAAACCTCTAATTAGGCTGTATCAGGTACAGTGTATACAGTTCCTGTCAACACATTACAGGAAGGATGTCAAGGATTTGAATAGCCTCCAGAGAGGTTTAACAGGATGTTGCCTGGATTAGATGACGTGTGTAACAACGAGAGGTCGGACACTTGGGCTGTTTTTTCTGGAGCGACGGAAGCTGAGTGAAGATATGACAGAGCTTTATAAGATTATGAGATACACTGAGAGAACAGACTGTTGGTACCTATTTCACCAAACTTCAAATGTCGAATACCAGAGGGAATGTACTCGGGAAAACACTGTGGGACTGTTCTGTGCGGAACTGGTCGGTCTGTTTTTTATGTGTGAATATAATAAATCAATATACCAAATCCACCAGTCAGAATGTCCCAAACCTACAAAGCCAAGTTGATTAGCCAGATTTTGATCGAAAACTTTGCCATAGACAGCAGCGGTCCCACTGCGGATCGGTGCGTAACACCACTTCTCACTGACGTCCAACCAGCGACCTGCGGGCGCTGTGTTCCGTGGACAGGCCGAATTAGAATCTAAATGCCCAGTTCAATGTGAATCCCATGCGTGGCAAGCTTGTGAGTGAATCCCCCATGAAAGGGATGTTGTCAAAGACCCGTCATAAGTCAACTCTTTAACGCCCTACTCACTTGCACGATCAACCCAGGATCCCTTCGAAGGTCGGAATTTAAGGGTCCTGCCGTTAACTGTGTCCTGGCCGTTTACATTTGACTTGGAAAAGCGCAAAACCTCACACTTACCCGGGTTAAACTGCGTGTCCCTTTTCTGCACCCACATTTACAACCGATCCATATCCCACTGAATCCGTGGGCGATCTCCGACACTGTCCACAATTTGATCAAACTTTGGGTCGTTTGCAAGTTTACCAACCCACCCATCTCCATTTTCATCCATGTCAGTCCGATCCATCAACAATACCGGAGGTCCCCGCGCAGGTCACTGCGGAACGCCACTAATCACAGACCACCAGCGAGAATAAGTCCCATCCGCCAGCACACTCTACCTTCTGTAGGCAGGTCAACTCAAAGTTAAAAGCTCAGTATTCAAAATACATTAATTATGAAATGAACTTACTTTGTTCAAATATTTACCAACCTCTGAGCAATTTACAACTGCGAAAAATCAGTCCAGATTAGAAAGTCTTTGCCGAGTTTAGGATTTAACACTCTCAGCGACGACGGTTAGAATGTAGATGGGATTGAGAGAGGGAGGGTGTGATCGTGATGGATGGAGAGAGCGTGGATGGTGGGTGGAAGTAAATCCCAGTGGGGGAGACGGCTGAATTCACACACACGCTGAATGGTCTCTCTACAGGTGCGCATAAACAGGAGCCGAGAGAGAACATCGGAAATAGATCGTACCTTAAGATCTGCCTACTCTGCCTCGTTACGTCCGTTCTCGCCGCGATAATTGCCGGGCTCTCAATCCATGGTGAGTCAGATGGGCTCCGTGTGGAGTCAGACATTAAAGAAACGGAGTGGAGTGAGGTGACCGCGTAAAACCTCACAGTGACGCAGTCACTCTCCTCGACATGACACCGACAAGATCCTCACTGTGATACCAATACGCCCATCTGACGCAAACAGGCCCCTCACCGACTCTCTATTCATGCTGATTCCGACATGCCATTCACCGTGACAACAGCAGTGTCTTTACAGCGTCACGGGCATGATCACGTACCACCTCGTGTCACCGATAGGTTTCGCTTAGATTTGCCCTCCATGCTCCTGACTTCCAATGAGTACAGGCCCAGAGCCATTAAATGTTCTTCATTTGACAAGCCTCTCAATCCTGACGTCATTTTGGTGATTCTCCTTTGAATTATCTCCAATGTCAACACATCCTTTCTTAGATAAGGGGGCCCACAGCTGCTCATAATACTCCACGTGAGGCCTCGCCAGTGCTTAATAAAGACTCAACATGACATCCTTGCTTTTGTACTCGAGTCCGCTCTAAATCAATGCTAGGGTCTCATTTGCCTTTCTCACCACAGACTCAACCAGCATATTCATCTTTAGGGAAAGCATATAAACCATAGAAACTACAGCACAGAAACAGGCCTTTTGGCCCTTCTTGGCCGTGCCGAACCATTTTCTGCCTAGTCCGACTGAATTGCACACGGACCATATCCCTCCATACACCTCCCATCCATGTATCTGTCCAATTTATTCTTAAATGTTAAAAAAGAACCCGCATTTACCACCTCATCTGGCAGCTCATTCCATACTCCCACTACTCTCTGTGTGAAGAAGCCTCCCCGCCCCCGGCAATGTTCCCTTTAAACTTGTCCCCCCGCACCCTTAACCCATGTCCTCTGTTTTTTCTCTCCCCTTGCCTCAGTGAGGAAAGCCTGCTTGTATACACTCTGTCTATACCCATCATAATCTTATATACCTCTATCAAATCTCCCCTCATTCTTCTACGCTCCATGGAATAAAGCCCTAACCTATTCACCCTTTCTCTGTAACTGAGTTTCTCAAGTCCTGGCAACATCCTTGTAAACCTTCTCTGCACTCTTTCAACTTTATTTATATCCTTCCTGTAATTTGATGACCAAAACTCAGCACAATACTCCAGATTCGGCCTCACCAATGCCTTATACAACCTCATCATAACATTCCAACTCTTATACTCAATATTTTGATTAATAAAGGCCAATGTACCAAAACCTCTCTTTACATAGAACATAGGACATAGAATAGTACAGCACATCACAGGCCCTTTGGCCCACAATGTTGTTCTGCCCCTCAAACCCTGCCTCCAATATAAGCCCCACCTTAAATTACTCCATATACCTGTCTAGTAGTCTCTTAAACGTCACGAGTGTATCTACCTACACCACTGACTCAGGCAGTGCATTCCACGAACCAACCAGTCTCTGAGTAAAAAACCTTCCTCTAATATCCCCCTTGAACTTCCCACCCCTTACCTTAAAGCCATGTCCTCTTGTATTGAGCAGTGGTGCCCTGGGGAAGAGGCGCTGGCTATCCACTCTATCTATTCCTCTTATTATCCTGTACAGCTCTATCATGTCTCCTCTCAACCTCCTTCTCTCCAAAGAGTAAAGCCCCAGCTCCCTTAATCTCTGATCATAATGCATACTTTCTAAACCAGACAGCATTCTGGTAAATCTCCTCTGTACCCTTTCCAATGCTTCCACATCCGTCCCATATTCCTATTTACGACCCTATCTACCTGTGACGCCACTTTTAGTGAATTTTGTATCTGTATTCCGAGATCCCTATGTTCTACTGCACTCCTCATTGCCTTACCATTAACCCTGAACGAGGACTGCCAAGCGCCTTTGTGGTTATCTCACCGTTCAGAAAATAATTTTCCCTTTTATTTCGGCTACAAATGTGCATGTGCCGACAATGTATCATGTGACAATTGGTCAATTCTCCCAGTCAATGTAAGTCCTTCTATGTCCTCTCCCCTTTCTCAACAATAACTGTCTTCGTATCGTCCGCAAACTTGGTCACAAAGCCAGCAATTCCTTCACCCACATTATTTACATATAATGCAAAAAGAAGCGGTCCCTCTCAGACCATGAGGAACACCAGTAGTCGCCGGCCACCAACCAGAAGGGTCTCCCTTTATTCTCATAGTTTGCCTCCTGCCAATCCGCCACTGCTCTATCCATGAGCTTATCTTTCCGGTAATAACATAAGTTTTTAACTTACTATTCAGACTCATGTGTGGTACCTTGTCAATGGATTTCTGAAAATCCAAGTACACAATCTCCACTGAATCTCCTTCGTTTATCCAGTGTCCTATTTCTTCAAAGTATTTCAACGCATTGATCATGAGAGATTTTTCTTTAAGGAAACAATGCTGACTTTGGCCTATTTTATGAGGTGCCTCCAACCCGAAACCACACACTCGATACTCTACTGCAATATATTGTCAACCTCAGAGGTCAGAACTACAGTCGAGTGATTTCCTTTCTTCTGCCTCTCTCCCTTGTTGAAGGGTGGAGTGAGACCTGCAATTTCCGAGTCATTCCGAACCGTGGCAGAATCCAATGCCTGCTGAAGAAGCGTTAGTAACTACCCCTGATCTCTTCATCCACCCCCTTCAGAACCTGGATGTAGACCATCTATTCAAAATGACTTCCGGACCTTCATACATCTCAGTTTCTCAAGCAACTTCTCTATAGATAAGGCACCGTCACCCTATCCTACCCTCTGACAATCACGAATCTCGGGCATACTGCTGGTGTCTTTCACGGTAAATACTGATGTAAAATACATATTCGGTTCCTTCGCAATTTCCTTGTCTCCCATTACCACCTCTCCATCATCACTGTCCAGCGGTCCGATATCTACCCTGTCCTCTCTTTTACACTTTATGTATCTGCAGACACTTTTGATATCATTGGCTAGCTTAACTTCGTCCACCATCCCTTTATGACTTTCTTGTTGCCTTCCTTTAGTTTTTGGAAGATTCCCAATCGTCTAACTTCCCATTATTGTTGTAATATTTTTCTATATCTTTGGCTTTCATGCTGGATACGATTCTCTTGTCAACCATGTTTGGGTCATCAGCATACTGCCGTTAGAATACCTCGACTTCCCGTTTGGGATGTTCCGATACTGCGCCTTCAGAATTGTTCCCAGAGATTCTAACTATTCCTGCCCCCGCTCGTTTTCCCCTCGAAGCAAATTTTGTTTAGCTCCTCTCTCAGCTCTCCGTAACTCCACTGTAATACAAATACATCTGACTTCAGCTTCCTCTTCTCAGATTGCAGGATGAATTTTGTGAGATTGTGATCTGTAACGCCGATGAGTTCTTTTACCGTAAGCTCTCTAATCAATTCCAATCCATGGCACAGCATGCATTCCGAATAACTATTCCCCTCGTGGGCTCAACCACGATCCGCTCTAAAAGTTCAACTCGTTTGCATTCTACAAATCCCCTCCACCACCTCCCCCTTTTTAGGTACAGCACCAACCTAATTTTATCGATCTACCAGCATTTGTAGACTACATCCTCGTCACTATTCGGGAATCTGTATATAACCCGCATCAGGGTCATTTTATCTTTGCAGTTTTGCAACTCGATCCACAACGATTCTACACCTTACGATAAAAGTCATATCTTTCCAATGATTTGATTGAGCTGTTTTCCAACAGAGACACACCGCTCCCTCCGTCTGCTTGACTCCACATTCGATACAATGTCGATGCTTGGACCTCAATCTCCCAGCTATAATCTTCCTGCGGCCATGTTAGAATTATATCACCAACTTCATATATCCCAACCAAAACTGGGCTCCACGTTTATCTGCCTCATTCAGTTCACAATGGTAGTTCAAATATAATACCGTCAACACTTTACACATCTGTTTTTTTTTCCATTCTGTCCACCTTTTACGTCGCAAATCATCCCGTTAAGAGCAATGTTGTCCGCCATATCACTCCATTTACAACCAACCGTTTAGTTATTGTAACTTCTCCCGAACAGTTTCCCATGCCTTCAGGTGCCACCCGTCCCACTTGTAAGGTCGCACCTCCGCCAGAAGAGAACTCAAAGATCCAAAAAATCTAAACTACTGCCCCACAACAATTCTTCAAGCACCGACACACCTCTCAACGTGACACTTACACGCACTTCACCATGACACCGACACGCCTATCACCATGACACCGAAATACTTCTCAGAGTGATGGCGACTTACCTTTCACCGTGAGACCAACATGCCTTTACGGGGACACCAAAACAACCGTGACCGTGACACTAACAAGCCCTCAAAGTGACGGCACACGCATCTCACCGTGACATTGACAAGCACCTGATCGTAACACAAACACACGCATCGACGTGATATCGACACATCCCTTAATGTAACCCCGACACGCCACTCACGGTTACACGAGCACACCCTACACAGTATCTCTCAGTGTTGCAGATCCGTCAGTCTCTGATCGCCTCCGATCAAAAGTACCAGAGACTTTGGGAGCAACATCAGGAGATGAACAGGACCCAGCGCCAATGTCTGCTGCAAATACACGAGCCGAACTCAACCCTTCAGTCCAGATCATCCAAGAATACCAACCAAAAACTCTCCCTGGACACCTGTCTGAAGAATGTTTCCGTCCCCAGCAACAACCTCTCCATGCTCGAACACAAATTATTTGTCTGCGAATGCAACCTCTCCATCCTTGAAAACCAATTGATGGTCCTGGAAAGCGACCTGTCCCCCCTGAGCACCGTGCTCTCTGATCAGCATCAAACGCAAGCCGATCTCCGTCACTACTTCAATCACCTCGAAATGCAGTGTAGAACTCTAAACGAAACCAAGGCTCAAATCTGCCAACTGCTGACCAGCAGAAAAGGTGAGATAACATCCACCGTTCTCTCTCTCCTAATCACGGCAGAGAGAGAGAGAGAGAGAGAGAGAGAGAGAGAGAGAGAGAGAGAGAGAGAGAGAGAGAGAGAGAGAGAGAGAGAGAGAGAGAGAGAGAGAGGGACAGAGACAGAGAGGAATCTATACTCTGTGGTGTGGCTAATCTCGGGAATGTGCAATGGGAAGGTGCGATTGGAGCGACACCCACAGTGTCACATCGAATGTTTGTCATAGGACGGTGGGGTGGAGCGACAGCCAAGGTCCTACACCGAGAGTGTGTGATGGGAAGGTGTGGAGCGAGAGACACCAAGTGTCTATACGCGGGACAGCGTGATGCGGCGCTACGGAGATAGTTTCGCTCGGGGATCGGCATGTCGCAAAGGTAATACTGCGGCTTTATGGGGTATTTCAACCTGCAGGTAGACTGGGGAAGTCATGTCGGTATTGGACCGCAAGAAAGGCAGTTTGTGGAGTGCCTCCGAGATGGATTCTTAGAGCAGTTTGTACTGGAACCTACCTGGGATAAGGCAATTCTGGATCTAGTGTTGTGTAATTAACTGGATTTGATAAGGAAACTCGAGGTAAAGGAGACATTGAGAGGTAGTGACCATAGTATGATGAGTTTTAATCTACAATTGAAAGGGAGAAGGGAAAATTGGAAATGTCGGTATTACAGTTGAACGAATGAGACTATGGAGCCATGAGGCAGAAACTGGCCAAAGTTAACCTGAACGACGCCCTGGTAGGGGTGACAGTGGAACAACAATGGCAGATATTTCTGGAAATAATACAGAAGATGCAGGATCAGTTCATCCCAAAGAGGAAGAACGATTCTAAGGGGAGTAAGGGGCGACAAGGGAAATCAAGGAAAGTATAAAATAAAAGAGAAGTATAACATTATAAAGATGAGGGCAAGCTAGAGGATTGGGAGACTTTTAAAGAGCAACAGAAGATAACTGAAAAGGCAACACTGGGAAAGAAAATGAGGTAGGAATGTAAGCCAGCCAAGAACATAAAGGAGGATAGTAAAAGCTTCTTTAGGTATGTGAAGAGGGCAAAATATAGATCAGACTACAGTTATGCCCTTGAAGACAGAAACGGGTGAATTTATTATGGGGAACAAAGAAATAGCAGACGAGTTCAGCAGGTACTTTGGATCTGTCTTCACTCGGGAAAACACAAACAATCTGCAGAGATGATGGACCGAGTGGCCAGAGGACCTAGGGTAACGGAGGAAACTGAAGGAAATTCTGAAGCAAAGAGTAGGAACTAAGGTGTCCCTTTCTGAATGGCGGGCAGTGACTGGTGGGGTACGCAAGGCTCGGTACTGGGACCGCAGCTATTCACAATATACATTAATGATTTAGAGGAAGAGATTAAAAGTAACATTAGCAAATTTGCATGTGACACAATTCTGGGTGGCAGTGTGAAATGTGAGGAGGATGTGATGAGAATGCAGGGTGTCCTGGACAGGTTGGGTGAATGAGCAGATGCATGGCAGATGCAGTTATATGTGGATAAATATGAGGTTATCCACTTTGGTGGCAAAAACAGGAAGACAGATTACTATCTGAATTCTGGCAAATTAGGAAAAGGGGAAGTACAACGAGATCTAGGTGTCCTTGTTCATCAGTCACTGAAAGTAAGCATGCAGATACAGCAGGGAGTGAAGAAAGCTAATGGTATGTTGGTCTTCATAACAAAGGGAGTTGGGTATAGGAGCAAAGAGGTCCTTCCGAAGTTGTACAGGGCCCTGGTGAGACCACACCTGGAGTATTATGTGCAGATTTAGTCTGCAAATCTGCCGAATGACGTTCTTGCTATTGAGGGAGTGCAGCGCATGTTCACGAGGTTAATTCCTGGGATGACGGGACTGTCATATGTTGAAAGATGGGAGGGACTAGGCTTTTATATAATGGAATTGAGAAGGATGAAAGGGGATCTGATTGAAACACATAAGATTATTAATGGAATGGACACGCTCGAGGCAGGAAACGTTCCTGGTGTTGGGCTGTCCAGAAGCAAAGGCCACAGATTAAGAATAAGGAGTAGACCATTTGGAACGGAGTTCAGAAAAAAAAACCCTTTTCACCCAGAGAGATGTGTATCTGTGCAATTCTATGCCAGAGAAGACAGTGGGGGCCAATTCTCTGGGTGCTTTCAAGAATGAGTAGTTAAGGTTCTGAAAGACGGCGGTGTCAAGGTATATGGGGTAAGGCAGGAACGGGGTACTGATTGCGGATGATCAGCCATGATCACAGTGAATGGTGATGCTGGTTCGCAGGGCCGAATGGCCTGCTCCTTCACCTATTGTCTAATGCCATTTGTCTATTGCTAGCTGTGCGTCACCCTGCTGTTGACACCGGGTGTCTCTGATAGACCTTGAGGAGGAGCTCACTCTCTGTCTGAACCCGCATATGTGAGACGTGACAGTGTGGATGGAGATTCACTCTGTGTCTGACCCTGGGAGTGTGTGATGGGACGGTCTGGAGGGAGCTTCACATTGTGTCTGACCCCGGGAGTGTGTGATGGGTCGGTCTGGAGGGAGATTCACTCTGTTTCTGACCCCGGGAGTGTGTGATGGGATGGTGTGGATGGAGATTCAATCTGTGTCTGATCCCGGGAGTGTGTGATGGGACGGTGTGGAGGGAGCTTCACTCTGTGTCTGACCCCGGGTATGTGAGACGTGACAGTGTGGATGGAGATTCGGTCTGTTTCTGATCCCGGGAGTCTGTGATGGGACGGAGTTGAGGGAGCTTCACTCTGTGTCTGACCCCGGGAGTGTGTGATGGGACGGTCTGGAGGGAGCTTCACTCTGTGTCTGACCCCGGGAGTGTGTGATGGGACGGTCTGGAGGGAGATTCACTCTGTGTCTAACCCCGGGAGTGTGTGATGGGACGGTCTGGAGGGAGATTCACTCTGTGTGTCTGACACAGGGAGTGTGTGATGGGACGGTCTGGAGGGAGCTTCACTCTGTGTCTGACCCCGGGAGTGTGTGATGGGACGGTCTGGAGGGAGCTTCACTCTGTGTCTGACACAGGGTGTGTGTGATGGGACGGTGGGCGTGGATCCCCATCCCGTGTCTGATTCCGACTGGACAGAATGGACGGTATGGACGGAGATTCACTGTTCCTTATTCCTGATTTCCAGATCATGCGTGTTCCCAGGACTGGATCAAAAATGAAGGCCGGTGTTATTTCATATCCACATTTAAAAGATCATACGATGGAGCGAAACAACATTGTTCTGACTCTGATTCAATGCTTTTTGAAATAAATTCAGAAGAGGAAGAGGTATGTGTCAGATCGACAGAAGATGTTCCATCCACACTGTCCCATCACACAGTCCCGGGGTCAGACACAGAGTGAAGCTCCCTCCACACCGTCCCATCACACAGTCCCGGGGTCAGACACAGAGTGAATCTCCCTCCACACCGTCCCATCACACACTCCCGGGGTCAGACACAGAGTGAAGCTCACTTCACAATATCACATCACACAGTCCCGGGATCAAATACAGATTGAAACTCCCTACAGACTGTGTCATCACACTCTTCCAGTTTCAGACACAGAGTGAAGCTCTTTCCACAACGTCCCATCACACTCTCCGGGGGTTAGAAAGTGCGTGACGCTCCTTAAATTATGCTCGATTTCAATCATTAATGACAGCCATTTACTTTCACAGATTTTTGTTAACAAAGCTGTCGGCGACCAAGACAGCTCATATTGGATTGGAAAATGCAAAGCCGGGTAAGATCTGCGATCATTTAGATTTTTCAGGAGAGAATGGGTCGTGGGTTTTATTTGTGGACTGATACAGGCTGCGGGACGGGAGTGGACACTGGAATTAATTGTGTAATGTCATGGAAGTGTGGGCAGTGCAAGTATTTAGGGGACAGACACGCGGCCTTGAGATAGGGATGGATCATCGGGAGTATTTGGGGGAATCAGACAGGCCTATGGGGACAGTGGAGCAAGGGAATCAGTTTATAGATTGACACGTTTCCGTGGGGAGAGAGTCGGCTTGTTGGACTATCCTGGGGACTGACACGAGGCCGTGGGGAGAGGCCGGGATTTGAGAGTAATTTGGTGAGTAACACGGGCCTGTGGGGAGAAAGAGGTATCGTGGGGTTATTTTGGGGAGTGTCGCAGCTCTGTGGAGAGAGAGTTGGGCCAGGGATTAATCTGAGGCTGAAACCGGGCTAGAGAGAGTAGGTCAGTGACAGTGTTTTGGGAATTGGTCCAGCTGTGTGGGGAGAGAGAAGATCAGTGGGAGTATTTTGGGAACTGACACAGGTCGGTGAGGACAGATTGAGTCAGTGCGAGTAATTAGGGAACTGACACCGGTCGGTGAGCAGAGATTGAGTCAGTGGGAGTATTTTGGGGACGGACACCGGTCGGCGTGGAGAGATAGATTTAGTGGAGTATTTGAGGGACTGATACAGGGTCGGTGAGGACAGATTGAGACAATGAGAATATTTTGAGGCCTGACACCGGTCAGTGAGGAGAGACTGAGTCCCAGTGGGAGTATTTTGGGTTCTGACACCGGTCGGTGTGGAGAGATAGAGTCAGTGGTTGTATTTTGGCGACTGATACAGGACTTCTGCGGGAGTTGTGCTGTCCCTTTTGAAATTACTTACACCTCCATGACAGGAAAGTGGCCTCTAATATCGTGTACAAGATGGACGCTGGAAAGTTCGAATGCAGTGAATGTAAATCTGGTTGGCTTAGCAGTTGTAACAATGATCAGCACCGTTTCATCTGTGAGAAGTCTGCATCTTTGTACCCGGACATTGCTGCAAAGATCTGGGATCTCTGTCAAAATCCCGTGGAGTCGACGTAAATCAAGTGACATCATCCTCTTACCCCAAATCCATCTCCCTCCCCGACTCTGACAATCCTATCCGCTCTTCCTCTCGCCCCTACCCTATTCTCCTCTCTCTACGAACGGCATTCTTACCCGCGATGTTCCCTCTCTTTCCCTTCCTCCCCCCAAACTCGCTCTCCCATCGCCCCTATTCCATCCCAACTTTCCTTCCTCTCAGTTTCGTGCCACCCGACACCTGACTTATTACCTGTGACAAATCGCCCTGAGATTTGTATTTTTGCATGATTAGTACGGAGCAAAAAATGTAAACTACGAAAAGATAATAAAGACCGCAAAAATATCGAGGTGGTGCTCATGCTTTCAAAAATATGATTTCGGAGGGGAAGAAGGTTTTCCCGATCGTTGAGTTTTCAGGCTACTGTGCCTCTTCCCCGATGATATAAATGGACAGGGAGCTTATCCCGGGGTGAGGGTCTGAGTGATGGATGCCGCCTTCTCCAGGCATTGCAACTTGAAGATGTCCTGGATGCTGGGGGTGGTTGTGTCCGTGACAGAGCTGGCTGGGTCTACACCCATCTGCAGCCTCCTGCCACGTCGGGCGTGTCAGCCTCCACACCAGGCGGCGATGCAACAAGACCGAATGCTCCAAGTGACCATTTGCTGGTCTTCAATGAAAGACCAAATCTTCACGAACTGATAACGGTCTAATCTCTTCTGTAACAACAGAGCTGTGGATGGTTGGGATACGACGAGTAGAGCATGGTCTGGAATACACTCATACTCAGAATTGAAATAAAGAAAACGACAGTAAAGATATGCAAAGTTTAAACCACAAAGAATAGTACTGTATTGGATCTCCTACGGTTGAGCACCGAGTGCTCAGCAGGGGGCGTTTCCCTGCAGACTTTCCATGCAGCAATGTTGACGGGCAATAATTGGCAGTCTGAGTCTTAAAGGGAAAGTGACAGCTAACTACTCTACTCAGAATGGGCGCACCGGCACTTGATTCCCACCGCTGTTCTGTCGGCAACATGACACCTTCTATGTGTTTGAATGAAATTGTTTGGCCCAGAATAGCTCCACTGAGATAGTGACACCCAGCAACGCAACAACTTAAAATAAGTCCGTAAGATATGGGAGAAGTGATAGGCCATTTGACCCATTCAGGCTGCTGCGCCATTTCATCTACTCTGATCCATTTCCCTCCAGGCCACAATCTCCTGCCTTTTCACCATATTCCTTCATGCCCAGACTAATCAAGAATCTGTCAACCTATGACTTCAATATAGCTAATATTGGCCTCCACACCCGCCTGTGTAACATATTCCACAGACTTGCCAGACTCCGGCTAAATAAATTCCTCCCAAACTCCGTTCTAAAAGGACTGATATGGGTCCACTCGTCTTCGACTCTCCCTCCATGGGGAAATTTCTCTCGACATCTACTTTACGGTGGCCTCTAAAATTTCAATCGGTTTCAACTGCAGCAATCGACTTCACCACCGCCCCCCCCCCCCCCAACACACACACACTCACACCATCATTCTTCTGAGTTGCAGCCATCAAAAGCTCGTGATTTGATAAGAGTTTCATTCCCGGAATCATTTCCGTGAGCTTCCTTTCAACCCTTCCCACTGCAAGCACATCTGGCCGGATTAGATAAGGGAGACAGATCCGCTCACAATACTCCAAGTGCAGCTTCACCAGTGCTTTATAAAGTTTCAAAACTGCCTCCTTGTCTTCATATTGTAATCCTCTTGACAAGTATGCTAACATCGTGGTTGTCTTCCTCGCCACCCAGTCCACCTATAAATTAATCTTTAGGGAATTCTGTACGTTGTCTCCCAAGTCCCTTTGAACCTCAAATCTCTGAATTTTCTCTCCATTCAGAAAATAGTGCACGCCTTTATTTTGTTGCACAGAAGTGCATGACCACAGACATACCGGCTCTATAATCCACCCGCCGCTTCTTTCTCCCAATCTCTCTGAACCCCGCTCTAGCGTCGGTGTTTCCTCAACTCTACCTGTAGATCGGTGAGGTTAGTGCCGATCTGCAGTGACTGAGATTGCCCGATCAGGATGTCCATCAACTAGTGACAGAGGGAGTACACTAGCCCATGACCTGGAGCTTATGTATTAGAACTGCGGGTCTCATTATGCAGAATTCAGAGCTGTTTTTCAGTCAAAAGCAGCCTGGCGTTGGTGTTGTATTGTCCAGGTCGTCCAGGGCCCAGGGGACAGCAAATGAGATTGCATTCGCTGTGGACCTTTTGTGCAGATCGCCAAATTACGGCTGGTCCACGTCCTTTCTGGAGAAGGAGTTGACTCCGGGTATGACCAGCCTCTCAAAGCACTTAATCACAGTAGCTGTGAGGGTCACTGGGCGATTGTTGTTGAGGTAGCTCACCCTACGCTTCCCAGGCACTGGTGTGATTGTCGCCCTTTTGAAGCAGGTCGGAAAATCCGACTCCGACACTCGGCCTTCCTCACAGTCCTCCTCATCTCCGTCACGTTATCCCTCATCTACACCCCTCCCCGTCTCCGTCAGCACCTGAATGCCGTACACCCCTACCATTCTCCGTCACCCCCTCCCTTCCGGATCCTCATTCCCCGTGCGGCGCCTCATCCCCAACAGCATCCCGGTTCCAGTACACACAGCTCAAACGGCTCTCTGTCTGTGTTCACAGTGAATTACGTGGATAAAGAGGGATTTTAACGTCTGGTAATATCCAGTTCCCTTTCCACCGTGTACCGATCTCTCGGTTCTGAGCCTCTCTACCTCCCTCTGTTGGTAGGGTTGTCGTGTGTTTCCTCATTACTTAGTCCAACGGACTGCAAACTCAACATCCCTTCACTGCCCTCCGCTCTCCTCCTCTAACCTCCTCTTCCCTCTGCTCCACATCTGGCCACAAACACATGCTAAATCTGAGACAGACACAGAATTCGAGACTACAGGGATCGCCGAAGTGCAGGTGATTGGTGAGAAGGGAGAGTGGCCAGAGAGGGAGATCCGCTCTGTTTCTCGATCTACAAGTCTGCTATGCGACAATGCGGAGGAAGCTTCACTCTGTGTCTGACCCCCGATCGTGCGTTTGGACAGTGCTGAGGTCCCCACCCCGCAACTCCCCCAACTCTCTCTCTCTCTCTCTCTCTCTCTCTCTCTCTCTCTCTCTCTCTCTCTCTCTCTCTCTCTCTCTCTCTTTCTCTCTCTCTCTCTATATATATCTCTCTGAGAAAAAAAATGATGAGCGTCAGGGTGGTGGAGAAAGGGAAATGGAAGAGAAAAAGAGAGGGCTGAGCTAGAAGGACAGTGAGATAGAAAGACATAGGGAGTGAGGGGTTGAAGCTCGGGATGGAGCTGCAGAGAAGAGCAGGTTAGGTTCACTCATATAGGAGAGCCCCGAGTGAGAGAAGGCACAAAACTGCTGATTGATTTGTTTTCAGTATATTTATCATTTCTTTCTTTATAATTGCACAGCTGGAGCGGTAGCAGTGCATGGCAGGACAGTTGAATGCTCCCCATGCGGGATGTGGTGAGGCGGAGGTTCTACAGGGTTCCTGATAACTTCACGTGTAAGATGGCCATAGAGCTGCGCCTTACACTGTGTTGCAGAGTTGGAGCTGGAACTGGATGAACGTGGGACCGTTCGAGTAACTGAGGGGTTTATAGGGAGGACATACAAGAGATATTTACACGCTGAGTGCAGGACACAGAAAATTGAGTGTCATTCAGGAAGGTGAAAGGGGCTAAAAAGGTAGAGCCAGTGCAGAGACCCCTTGTGGCCAACCCGCTGTATAACAGGTACACCACTTCGGATATTTCTGGATGGGAGGAGGGAGATGCAAATCACTAATCAGAGCAATGTCTCATCGGTCATGTCTCTGCACAGAATGTGGTTGTTGCTCAGAAGGGAAGGGGGTTAGATGTAGCGAGCTGTATAGATAGGGATTTGATGGGGAACAGAAAAGTGGTACTGTGGACGAGAACAAGATTTCTCGATGTATGCGGTCGTTATAGACACCTGTATATAGGTAGGGAGAGGGAGCCGGTTCTGCAAACATATGTATTTTCAGGTGTGGCCAAAATTAAAAAGAACGTTCAATCAATTGTGGTTGAAGAGTTAGGGTTGGATCAATATCCTCAGATATGCGTATCGCTGGACTCTCTTCCACGGAAGGTGCGACCTCTACAGACGAGACGGTTTCATTTCATTTCAATTCAGTTCAACTTAAGTTTAATTGTAATACCATCATACATGAAAGCCCATGAATACAGCCAAAGACCAAGCTACTAAGCACAATACAAGCCCACACACACACACACACACACAGACAGACACACACACACACACACACACACACACACACACATTTATGCAGCTTGAGGGCACATTGAATGAAACCGTAATAGACGATTGTTCACAACAGAGATTGTCTTCTGCCGAGCGAACACTGGGGGGCAGCAGAGATTCTTGCCTGGAGGCCGCTCCACACCGGCCCCACGTTGCTTAGCTCCTTCATTCCCTCTTTCCTGAGCCACTCTCTCAGTTTACACCTGAACTGGGCTGGAACTAATATCCCAGCGGTCAGGTTTGCCATTAAAAGTGTTGAGCGGTGGTATAAACTGGAGTTGCTGGAGGATATAAACAAGAAGGTCATTACAGATAGTTGAGTGGTTGTTGGGACAGATGCTTTTAAGACCTCAGACAAAGTCAGGAAGCAAAACGTTGAGTCTTCTGGGACTAATGTTCTGAGCGGTGTACGTTTCAATGCAGGAAGATTTGTTCGAAGGGCAGATGAGTGAAACTTGACTGCAGAAGGGACAGTACCGTTTGCATTAGCTGCGAACGAGACAGACTGCCCTCACTGTGATACGGAGATGTTCTTCAAAGGGACACTGAACAGATGGAGTTACAATTGCAAAAGTAAATACAGATTCATCTGCGAGAAGTCTGCATATTTATACCCGGATATCCCTGAAGAGATACAAGGTCTCTGTCAACAGCCTGTCGGGCTGACTTCAATCAAGTGACTACACCCCACATCACCCCATTCAATCTAACCCACTCTCACTCCTCCATATTTTCATCCCCTCCTACCGGCTCTGCCCCTCCCTCATACCTATTCTCCTCCTCTACTATCATCCCCATTCTCCTCCACTGCTCTCCCTCTCCATCATCTAGTCCACACTTCTCCCCTCCCTGCCCAGCTCTCCCTCGCTCCCCCTATTTACTCCCCCTTTCCACTTCTCTTCTCTTCTTCCCCTTCTTCTCTCTAACTTTTTTCCCTTTCACCCTCTCCTTCTCCCCCTCGGAACTCATTCTCTGCTCTCCTTTCTCCGTTCTGTCCACCCACTCTCACCTCAATTCTGTGCGCACTGGCTCTAGATACCCCAAACAAGGGGACAAAGACTGTGCACATTCATCCTATCTGTGCCTCTCCTGGCTTCATACCTACTCTCCAAGGATAAAGTCCCAGCCTTCTTGCCTTCTCTCCATAAATCAGACCCTCTAGTCCCGGCAACAGCTTCGTGAATCTCCCTCTGCACTCTTTCCAGCTCAGTGACATCTTTCCTACAGCAGCGCGACCAGAACTGAACACCGAACTCCCAGCGCGGCCTCACCGACCATTTGTACAACTACAACGTGGCTTCAGTGCTGTGCAAAGAATAGAAAATTCACGGCAATTGGGAAAATTAATAAATACTACAAAAAACGTGAATACCGAGGGAGTGTTTAAGTGTTCAGGGAGCGTTCGCAATTGATGGCGGAGAGGAGGCATCTGTTTGTAAATTGTCGTGTTTCCCGGCTCCTGTACCCGCTCCCCGATGGTACCGATGAGCACAGGGCATTTCCCGGCGGGAGAGGGTCCTCGCTGATGGATGCGGTCTTCCCGAGACATTCCTTCTTGAACATGTCCTCGATGGAGGGGAGGGTTGTGCCCGTGATGGAGCTGGCTGAGTCTAGAACCTTCTATGGTCCATGGCGACCCTCTGCGTTGCAGCCCCCACACCAGGCGACCATGCGACAAGCCAGAATGATCGACACCGTACATCCCTAGAAATGTGCGAGTCCGGTTTTGATGTTAAAACCACTATCTTTATTAGTAACTACTTATAATATAGTAACTTAACCAAGATAAACAAAAGTTAACGGTGTTATGTGTAGATATGTGTGTAAATATAACCTTTGAGCTTGGGGGCGGGGGAGGCTCAGCGTCTTGAGACAGTAAAGTTGAAAAGTTCAGTAATCCACGAAGTAAATCATGTGAGAGAGACATTTGTAATCCAAGGTAAAACGTAGAGAAAAGGTAAGTACAAAATATTCCACAGGGTTCACGCTGGTAAAACGAGATGACAGTCGCCGTAGGTCTTGTCCGACGTGTCGTTTCAAATGCACATACGAATTATCACCGAAAGTGACCTGTCACGGGAATATCGTCTTCCAGAGGTTACCACACAGCATACCCAGGCAACCTAAAATCCACCCTATGGATCTTTGCAAGTGACAGTCACACATTCGTTGTGCACCGTGTACCGATGTTTCACCCACCCCTGTGGGTATTGGAGAGTTCCAATGATTAGCTGCGACAAGGTGAAGTTATCGGCTTCCCCAGTCTCTCACTCTCTCTACTACTTTGAACGTCTCTCTCTCTCTCTCTCTCTCTCTCCCTCTCTCTCTCACACACACACACACACACACACACACACACACACACACACACACACACACACACACACACACACACACTTACACACACACACACTGAAACACACACACACACACAAACACACACACACACACATACACACACACACACAAACACACACACACATACACACACACACACAAACACACACACACTCTCACACACACACACACTCACACGCACACACACACACACTCTCACACACACAAACACACACACATACACACACACACACAACACACACACATACACACACACACTCACACATACACACACAGACACACACACCCACAGACACACACACACACACTCACACACACACACAGACACACACACACACTCACACACACACACACACACACACACACACACACACACACACACACACACACACACACACACACACACTCACACACACACACAAACACACACACACACATACACACACACATACACACACACACACACACACACACACACACACACACACACACACACACACACACACACACACACACACACAGACACACACACACCCACAGACACACACACACACACTCTCACACACACACACACACACACACACACACTCACACACACACACATACACACACACACACAAACACACACACACATACACACACCACACACACACACAGACACACACACACACACACACACACACACACAGACACACACACACACACACACACTGAAACACACACACACACACACACACACACTCACACACACACACACTCACACACACACACACACACACACACACACACACACACACACACACACACACACTGAAACACACACACACACACACACACACACACACACACACACACACACACACACACACACACACACACGCACACTGAAACACACCGCACACTGAAACACACACACACACACACACACACACACACACACACACACACACACACACACACACACACACACACACACACACACTGAAACACACACACACACACACACACACACTCACACACACACACACTCACACACACACACTCACACACACACACACACACACACTGAAACACACACACACACACACACACACACTCTCACTGTGGTTAATCTGCACAAGCCACCGCAGCCAGTGACTGACGTCATAGTCCCCCCTCAGTCAGGCGCTCTTAAAGCGACAGTCCACAGTAAAAGAAACCTGTGGGTTCGTAAAAACACCGACAGGGTAAGTCACTGAGTGAAGCTTCCTCCACACCGTCGCATGACAGAGTCCCGCGATCGGACACAGAGTGAAGCTCCCTCCACATCGTCCCATCACAGACTACCGGGTTCAGACACAGAGTGAAACTTCCTCCACCCACTCTCATCACACAGTCCCGCAGTCAGACACAGAATGAAGACTCCTCCAGACCGTTCCATCACACAGTTTGGTAGTCAGACACTCAGTGAAGCTCCCTCAGCACTTTCCCTTCACATTCTTCGGTTGTTATAATTCGATAGAGGCTCCGTAAATAGTTTTCCATTCTCGGCATTAATCAAAGGATTTTAATTTCATTGAGTTTTGTCAGCACACTCATGTCACCCGTATCCCCGCATAATGGATTGGAAAATGCGAAAAAAGTGTAAGATTTGGACTGATCTGTGGGGTGAGAATTTGGGTATGACACTGTGCTGAGAGGAGAAATATGGATTAGTTTACGGACTGAAATAGGTTTGTGGGAAGAAGGGGGCCATCGGGATTGTTTGAAGTCTGTACGAGGTTGTCGGGAGAGGGTGGCACAATGGGAATATTTTGGGGAGCGATGCGTGTCTGTGGAGGAAGGGTGGGGGAATGGAGATATCTTGAGGACTCGCAGAAACTCCCGGGAGAGATCAGTATCCTGGGATTATTTTGCTGACTGACGCAGCGCTGTGGGAATGCAAGATGCAGCGGAATTAATTTAGAGAGTGACACGAAGTTATGGGGAGATGGAGGGAACGTGGGACAGAAATGATTTGTGAGAAAAAAGAAATTCGGAAGCGGGATTACTTTGGGGACTGACAGAGATCTGAGGGGAGAGAGTGGGACAAATGAA
This sequence comes from Mobula hypostoma, assembly GCF_963921235.1. Classification (NCBI taxonomy): domain Eukaryota; kingdom Metazoa; phylum Chordata; class Chondrichthyes; order Myliobatiformes; family Myliobatidae; genus Mobula; species Mobula hypostoma. The sequence goes on along the minus strand of NW_026948187.1, from coordinate 5,771,468 downwards.
TTAGCTTAGAGACTGTGTGTAAAGAGTGCGTCAGTGGGGTTAGTTTGCGGACTGAAGCAGGGAAGTGGGAGAGGGTTTTTCAGTGGTACAAATTTAGCGACGGACCCGTGTTTGTGGTTTGACCGCCGTATAGCTGGATTAGTTTGGAGACTGACACGATAATGTTGGGAGAGGTAGGGTCCATAGAATTAATTAGCGGAACGCTAAAGTTTTGCGGGAAGAGAGCAGGGCTGAGCGATTCATTTCGGGACTGTCATCAGTCTGCGGAGAGAGGGTGGGACAGGGGTATTTGTTTGGGGACTGAAACAGATTTGTGGGCCAGGTAGAGTTCGTCTGTTGGATTCTTGTGGGATTGTGAAGGGAAAGTGGGTCAGTAGGATCAGTCTGGCGACGGACCGGAGGCTGTGAGGAGTCCACGGTGTTGTGACATTAGTTTGGAGACTGACACAGGGCTGTCCAGACCAAGTGGGTCAGTGTGATTTGTTTGGGGACGGTATCAGGGCTGTGAGGAGAGCGCTGTATAATGAGATTAGTTTCGCGAGGGTCTTCGGTTGTCTGCTGAGCTGCTTTGTCTGTGGTTGGGGGGTGTGTGACTATCATAGTGTCGGCTGGCTGAGCTTGTAACGCTCTGGAGCCTCTGGCGATTCTGTGCGTTGCAGCCTCCACACCAGGAGGCTATCCGACATGATCCCCAACGTGCATCCATTGGAATTTCCTCATCTTCAATGACAGCCCACATCTGCTCACACTCCTAAAGTTGTGATCCCTTCTGTAACAAGACAGCTATGGATGGTGTTGTACCCAAATGCAGAGTGAGGTCTAGAATTAACTCAGACTCAGACTCGAAATAAACGAGACGGCAAGAAACCAATCGAAAACCATCACAAACAGTAGTACTGGAAATGTAACTCTTACGATTGAGCACCGAGTGCTCAGCTGGAGTCCTTTAACGACAGACTGACATAGTAACGTCTCGAATTAACAAATGCATCGACTCGAAATAAACTCGACGGCACGAAACCAATCGAAAGACATCACAAACAGTCGGACTGGAATCGTAACTCTTACGGTTGAGCACTGAGTGCTCAGCAAGAGGCCTTTAAGTACAGACTTCCCCTGCAGGAATGTGGCAGGGAATAATTGCAAGTCTGAGTCTTAAAGGGACAGTGACTTCACCGTACTCTGGTTTAAGGAGTAGCGGAAACCCCCATGTCTGTCCTGTTCAGTCAGACACATGACACCTTCGTGTTTGCATGAACGTGTTGGGCCCACTATAGATCCTCTGAGTTACTGACAGCCTGGAACCCAGGAACTTCAAATAAGTCCATGCGACGTAGGAGCAGAATTAGGCCATCGAGTCCGCTCGCCATTTCATGACGGCTGATCCATTTCCCTCTCAGCCCCAATTCTCCCACCTTCTCCCTGTTACCTTTCATGCCCTGACTAATCAAGAATCTATCAAACTCTGCCTTAAATATACCCAAATGGCCGAGCCTCCACGGCTGCCTGAGACAATGAATTCCGCAGATTCCCCACACTCTGGTTGAGGAAATTCCTCCTCATCTCCTTTCCAAAAGATATTTTTCTATTCTCAGGCTGTGTCCTCTGGTCCAGGAATCCCCTACAATAGGGAACATTCTGTGCACATCCACTCTGTCATAGCCTTTCACCATCCGAGAACTTTCCATAAAGTCAGCCCTCATTCTTCTCAATCCCAGCGAGTACAGGTCACTGAGATCACAATGATGCAAATATGACCTCACAGGTCAGTAAAATTCCATCCTTGTTTTTACATCACAGTCCTCTCGAAATTAATGGGTGGAGGGGAGCCACACATAGAGTTTGAACGGCGGCAAGTGAGTAACGGGACAGTGAAGAAGAATTATCGCTCTGTGTCTGTGACAGACAAAGTCTGATGAGATGGTGTGGATGGAGCTTAACATTGTGTCTGACCACTGGAGTGTGTGATGGGACGGTATGAATGGAGCTTCACTCTGTGTCTGATCCCAGTACTGTATGATGAGACGGTGTGGAGGAAGTTTCACACTGTGTCTGATCCAAGGACTGTGTGATGGGACGCTCCGTTGGGAGTTCCACTCTATGATTTGAAGAATATGTGATAGATTCTTATAACTTTGGTGACGGGACAGCCTCCAGACAGAGATCAGGAGCGGGACCAGTAGAGTGGCATGCAATGTGTGGGTACAAGAAAAGAAATCGTCCTGATTTCCAAAAGTCATTAAGTTAAAGTTTAAACAATCTTTTCAACATTTTAATCAAGATTAGTGCATTTGTTTTGTTTTGTACAATTTTAGAGCGAAAAAAAAGGGAAAGGGTGACCATGCAAAGGTTTGGCACCCCAGGACATTTCAGCTCTCAGATAACTTTTACCAAAGTCTCGGACCTTAATTAGCTTGTTAGGGTTCTGGTTTGTTCACAATCATCGTTAGGAAAAGCCAGTTGATCCAACTTTGAAAGCTTTATAAATACTCTGACTCCTCAAACCTTGTCCCAACCATCAGCAGCCATGGGCTCCTGTAGGCAGCTGCCTAGCCCTCTGAGAATTAAAATAATTCATGCCCACAAAGCAAGATAAGGCTATAAGAAGATAGCAAATCATTTTCAGGAAGCCGTTTCCTCAGTTTGTAATGTAATTAAGAAATGGCAGTTAAAGGGAACGGGGAGGTCAAGTTGAGAGCTGGAAGACAAAGAGAATTTTCCGAGAGATCTACTCGTAGGTTAGGCAAATCAATACCCCCGTTTGACTGCAAAAGACCTTCAGGAAGATTTAGCTGACTCTGGAGTACTGGTGCACGGTTCTACTGTGCAGCGACACCTGCACAAATATGACCTTCATGGAAGAGTCATCTGAAGAAAACCTTTCCTGCGTCCTCACTAGACAATTCAGGGTCAGAAGTTTGCAAAGGAACATCTAACGAAGCCTGATGCATTTTGCAAACAAGTCCCGTGGACTAATGAAGTGAAAACAGAACTTATTGTCCGCAATGAGCAACGGTATGTTTAGAGAAAAAAAGGTGCAGAATTTCATGAAGAGAACACATCTCCAACTGTTAAGCACGGGGGTGGATCGACAATGCTTTGAGATTGTGTTGCATCCAATGGCACTGGGAACATTTCACTGGTAGAGGGAAGAATGAATTCAATTGAATACCAGCAAATTCTGGAGGAAAAAAAAACAGCACACTGTCTGTAAAAAAGCTGAAGATGAAAAGAGGATGGCTTCTACAACAGGATAATTATCTTAAACACACCTCAAAATCCACAATAGTCTACCTGAAGGGGCGCAACCTGAAGATTTTGCCATGGCTCTCCCAGTCCCCCGACCCAAGCATCATGGACAATCTGTGGAAGACCTGAAAAGACATGCAAGATGGCCCAAGAATCTCCCAGAACTAGAACAAAAACAACAGGAATTCTGCAGATGCTGGAAATTCAAGCAACATACATCCAAGTTGCTGGTGAACGCAGCAGGCCAAGCAGCATCTATAGGAAGAGGCGCGGTCGATGTTTCAGGCGTCCTGACGAAGGGTCTCGGCCTGAAACGTCGACTGCGCCTCTTCTTATAGATGCTGCTTGGCCTGCTGCGTTCACCAGCAACTCTGAGAACTAGAAGCGATTTGCAGGAAGAATGGGCGAATATTCCTGAAGAAGAATTGAAAGTTTCTGAGCAGGCTATAAGAAGCGTTTACAAGCTGTGATACTTGCCACAGGGGGTGTTTCTAAGTACTGGCCAAGCAGGCTGCCTAAACTGTAGCTTCGGGCCCTTTTCCTTTTTTGTTATTTTTAAATTGTACAAGATGGAAATAAAGAAAAAGTAATCCGCTTAAACTATTAACCAACTGTGTAATGTTTCACTTTATGCCTTTTGGAAATCAGGTGATCTTTTACTCGCTTATCTTTTCACAGTAAAATAAATTTTGACCGGGGTGTCCAAACTTTTGCATACCACTGTATGTGCATTAAAAATCAGCGTCTCGCGTTGTTTTTCTGAACAACAACCAATCGGTGAAGCAGATTCCCAAGCGGAGGCAAATAAAGATAAGACAGGGGCAAACGTTTGTAGGTTTGATTTAGTAAGAACACAGTAAGAGCAGTAGGCATGTCTGGAGTGAGATTTGAACGCTCCTCTTGCAGGACTTGGGACGGCAGGGAGACCTCCAGTGTCTCTGACGACTTCACCTGTGAGAAATGCTTCCGGATGCTGCTTCCAACACTCAGAGTTAAGGAAATGGAACTTGATGAACTCAGGATCATGCGGGAAGCTGAGGGGGTGATAGGGAGGAAGTTAGACCAAGGTTCACAGGGAACTGGGTAACAGTCAGGAGGATGAAAGGGGTTAAACAGCCAGTCCCAGTGTAGAGTGCCCCGGGTCAAACTCCTCATTAACAGGTATAATACTTTGTATACTTCTGGGCGGGGGAGAGGGGTCCAAATGACCGGGTAGATGCAAGTTTGACAGATGACGTCTCTGAGGTTGGCTCTGGTGATTCAGAAGAGAAAGGGACGAACGAGATGAGGTCAGCTGTGATGATAGCAGATTCATGTTATAGGACAGAAAAGAGGTTCTGTGGGGTCGTATATAAAAATAGGCGACAACGCAGCCTGCAGCTCTGGGTCCACTGACTGCCACTGAAATCCGCAGAAGACCAGAACAGAGCTTGTCATCTGCCGAGCGAACACTAGGGGGCAGCACATACTCCTGCCTGGAGGCCACGTCACACCGCCCCACATTGCGCAGCTCCTTCATTTTCTCTGCCCCGAGCAACTCTCTCAGTTCACACCTGAACTGGACGGGAACCAATAACCCAGCGGGAAGTTTTCATATAAGAGGGGGAGTGAAACGGTTTAAACTGGAGATGCAGAGAGATGTAAAGTAGAATGCAAAAACTGATGGTGGAGTGGTTATTGGGACAGATGTTGTTAAGATCTCAGACAGAGTCAGGAAGTAAAAGGTTGAGCCTGCTGGGTCTCATGTTACGAGCTGAGTGCGTTTCAATGCAGGAAGTATTGTACGAAAGGCAGATGAGCTCAGTGCATGTTTCTATCCTGTAGTTTCTATCTTGTAGCTGCCGACGAGTAAATCATGTTCTATCTCTAATCTATCCTGCCAAAGAACCGCTGTAATATTTTCTCTGACAAGCAATGCAACACCTCCCCCTCTTGTCTCTGCGATTCTATCACACCTGAAGCAACGAAATCCAGGAATATTCAGTTGCCAATCACACCCCTCCTGCAACATGTTTCACTAATAGCTACAACATCATATTTCCAGGTATCAATCCATGCTCTAAACTATCCACCTTTTTTCACAATGCTCCTAGCATTAAGATAGATGCATTTAAGAAACTCTCCACCTCTTACTCTCTGTTTATCCCTAATTGTCCAAAACAACTTTGTTATCTTTTTCTTCCTTCTCCCCTACATCTTCGGTCTGTGTGCTCCCCTTCGCTGTCCCCTGTCTATCCTCCCTCACACACTGTCTACTAGCTTTCTCTAATTGTGAACTAACCTCCTCTCTCCCAGTCTCTTCAATTCGACTCCCACCCGCTAACGATTCTAGCTTAAAGTCTCCGCAGTAGCCTTCGCAAATCTCCCCGCCAGGATATTGGTCCCCCTAGGATTCAAGTGAAACCCGTCGTTTTGGTACAGGTCACACCTGCGCCAAAGAGGTCCAGCTGCCCAACGTTTTCCTCACAAATCAGTTCAGTCCCACGTTCCATCCATCTCCCCATAACTTCGTGTCCCTCTCTAAACTAATTCCGCCGCATCTTGCATTCCTACAGCCCTGCGTCAGTCAGCAAAATAATCCCAGGGTACTGATCTCTCCCCAGAGTTCCTGCCAGTCCTCAAGATATTCCCACAGCCCTACCCTTCCTCGACAGACACGTATCGTTCCCCAAAATATTCCCATTGTGCCACCCTCCCCCGACAATCTCGTACAGACTACAAACAATCCCGATGGTCCACTTCTTCCCACAAACATATTTCAGTCCGTAAACTAATCCAATTTTCTCCCGTCAGTATTGTGTCATTCCCTAATTCTAACCCCACAGATCAGTCCAAATCTTACCCTTTTTCGCATTTTCCAATCCAGTAGGCAGGAGTAAGGATGACATGAGCGTGCTAACAAAACTCTGTGAAATTAAATTCCTTTGATTAATGCCGAGAATGGAAAACAATTTACGGAGCCTCTCTCGGATTATTACAACAGGAGTGTGTGAAGGGAGAGTGCGGAGGGAGCTGCACCCTTTGTGTTTGACCACCAAATTGTGTAAAAGGACGGTCTGGAGGCGCCTTCATTCTGTGTCGGAACGCGGGATTGTATGATGATACTGGGTGGAGAAAGTTTCACCCTGTGTCTGACCCCGGGCGTGTGTGATGGGACGGTGCGGAGGCAGCTTCACTGGATGTCGGATCACGCTATTGTGAGATGGGACGGTGTGGAGGGACAGTCACTCTGCGTATGACCCTGGGAGTGTGCGATGAGACGGTGTGGAGGGAGCTTCGCTGTGTGTGTCTGACACCTGGAGTGTGTAATGGATCGGTGTGGAGGGAGCTTCACTCTGTGTTTGACCCCATGACTGTGTGAGGGAACCGCATGGGGGGAAATTCACTCTGTGTCTGACCCCGGGAGTGTGTGATGGGACGGTGTGGAGTGAGATTTACTCTGTGTTTGACCCCGGATGTGTGTGATGGGACGGTGTGGAGTGAGATTCACCCTGTGTCTGACCCCGGATGTGTGTGATCGGACGGTGTGGAGTGAGATTCACCCTGTGTCTGACCCCGGGCGTGGGTGGTAGGTCGGTGTTGTTCCGAACCCGCAGGTTTCGTTTACTGTGGACTGTCGCTTTAAGAGCGCCTGAGGGAGGCGGGACTATGACGTCAGTCACTGGCTGCCGTGGTTTGTGCAGATTAAACACAGTGAGAGAGAGAGAGACCTTCAGTCGTAGTAGAGAGAGGGGAAGGGTGGGGACCCCGGTACCTTCAGCTTGTCGCAGCTGAGGCTTGGAAATCTCCTGTGCCCAGAAGTGTGTTTTAAACATCGGCACACAGTGCACAACGAATGTGTGACTGTCACTTCGTACAATCCATAGTAGTGGATTTTGGAGTATCCTGTGGGACCGCTTTTGTAGCCCTTGCCTGGATATGCTTTGTGGTAACCGTTGGAAGACGATATTCCCGTGAAAGGTGACTTTCGGTGATAATTCGTATGCGCATTTGGAATTAAACTTCAGACAAGACATAAGGCCACTGTGATCTCGTTTTAACAGTGTGAACCCTGTGGAATATTTTGTACTTACCTTTTCTCTACGTCTTACCCTGGATTACAAATGTCTGTCTCCCGTAATCTATTTCGTAGATCACTGAACATTCCCACTTTACCGTCTCAAGACAATAAGCCCTCCCCCGCCCGCCCCCAGGCTCAATAGTTATATTTACACACATATCTACACATAACACCGTTAACTTCTGTTTATCTTGTTAAAATTACTATATTATAAGTAGTTACTAGTAAAGATAGTGTTTTTAACATCAAAACCAGACTCGCACATTTCTCGGGATGTACGGTGTCGATCATTCTGGCTTGTCGCATGGTCGCCTGGTGTGGGGGCTGCAACGCAGAGGGTCGCCATGGACCATAGAAGGTTCTAGACTCAGCCAGCTCCATCACGGGCACAACCCTCTCCTCCATCGAGGACATGTTGAAGAAGGAATGTCTCGGGAAGACCGCATCCATCAGCGAGGGTCCTCTCCCGCCGGGAAATGCCCTGTGCTCATCGGTACCATCGGGGAGCGGGTACAGGAGCCGGGAAACTCAACAATTTACAAACAGTTGCTTCCCCTCCGCCGTCAGATTGCGAACGCTCCCTGAACACTTAAACACTCGCTCGGTATTCACCTTTTTTGCAGTATTTATTAATTTTCCCAATTATCGTGAATTTTATATATTTGCACAGCACGGAAGCCACGTTGTGGTTGTACAAAAGGTCGGTGAATCCGCTCCGGGAGTTCGGTGTTCAGTTCTGGTCGCGCTGCTGTAGGAAAGATGTCACTGAGCTGGAAAGAGCGCAGAGGGAGATTTACGAGGATGCTGCCGGGACTCCAGGGTCCGAGTTACGGAGAGAAGATAAGAAGTTTGGGGCTTTGTTCTTTAGGGCGTAGGTATCAAGCCAGGAGAGGCACAGAAAGTGTGAATGTGTACAGTCTTTTTCCCCCCTGGGTTCGGGAATTGAGAACCATAGTGCCGAGAATTGAGGTGAGAATGGCTGGAAGGAACCGAGAGAGGAGAGGCAGTGAATGGGATCCGAGGAGGAGAGGAAGAGGGAGAAAGGGAATGAGCTGGAGAGAAGAAGGGGAAAAAGAGAAGAAGAGTAGAAAGGGGGAGTAAATGGGGGGAGAATGGGAGAGCGGGACAGGGAGGGGTGAAGAGTGTTCTAGATGGGGAGAGGGAGGTAGTGGGGAGAATAGAGAATGCGAGTAGATGAGGAGAATGGGGTAGGAGGGAGGGGAAGAGAGAGTGGGAGGTGATGGAAGGATGGGTCAGTGAGAGTGGGGTAGATTGGATGGGAGGAAGTGGGGTGTAATCACATGATTGAAGCCGGCCCGACAGGCTGATGACAGAGATCTTTGATCTCTTCATGAATATCCCGGTATAAGTGTGCAGACTTCTCGCAGATGAATCTGTGTTCCCTGCCACAACTGTAACTCCATGTGTCCGAGGTGCACTTACTGCAGGTCGGCGGTCTGCTTAACATCTTGTACAGAAGATAAGAGGCCACATTCCTATCAAAGAGGGTGGTAGACAATTTCAACAGAAACAAAACAGATCCAGCAGACAACTGGAGACCGTCGCCAACTAATCCCACTAATCCGCCCACTCTCCACAGCCCATTGTCAATCTCTAAACTAATCTCATGTTCCCGCGCTCTCCCCAGAGTCCCGAGTACAAAGCCGTACGAATCCCACTACAGCGCACTACCCAACAGCACCGGGTCAGTTCCGAAATTAATTCCACTGCCCCGCCCTCTGCCGACAACCTGCATCATCCAACAAAGTAATCCCACTCACCCACTCTCCCCACAACCCTATGTCTTTCTGAAACTAATCCCACTGCCCGACTCTTCCCCCACGGCCATATGTCCGTCTCCAAACTAGTACCACTGACCCACTCTCCCTCCACAGACCGGCAACATTCCAAAGCTCACCCGTCTGCGCATTTTCCAATCCAGTATGTTCCGTATGAAGAGACAGCAGTGGAAACAAAATTCTGTGAAATTAAATCCCGTCAATTAATGTTTCGAACCAGACTCTCTGAATGCCTGCCCATGTGAAGGGACGGTACAGAGAGGGAATCACCCAGCGTCAGCTCCCGGGAATGTGTGATGGGATAGTGTGGAGGGAGCTTCACTCTGTGTCTGACCCCGGGAGTGTGTGATGGGAGAGTGTGGAGGGAGCTTCACTCTGTGTCTGACCCCTAGAGTTTGTGATGGGACGGTGTGGAGGGAGCATCTCTCTGTGTCTATCCCAGGAGTGTGTGATGGGAAGGTGTGGAGGGAGTATCTCTCTGTGTCTATCCCGGGAGTGTGTGATGGGACGGTGTGGAGGGAGCTTCTCTCTGTGTCTATCCCGGGAGTATGTGGTGGGACGGTGTGGAGAGTTCTCTTCTCGCTGTGTCTATCCCGGGGAGAATGCGATGGGACGGTGTGGAGGGAGCTTCTGTCTGTGTCTATCCCAGGCAGTGCGTGATGGGACGGTGTGGAGTGAGCTTCTCTCTGTGTCTATCCCGGGTAGTGTGTGATGGGACTGTGTGGAGGGAGCTTCTCTCTGTGTCTATCCCGGGGAGTATGTGATGGGACGGTGTGTAGGAAGCTCCACTGTTCGTCTCACCCCGGGATTTCTCTTCTCACGGTAAGACATACCTGTTCCTTGTATGAATTTATTTCGAGGAGCTTTCCATCAAATTCTGAACAATTCTCCATCGCTCCATCATAAGATTTAACGTACGTGGATATGAAATAGCACCGGCCTTCATTTTCGGTCCAGTACTGTGGACACGTTTGCTCTGCAACTCAGGAACAAGAAACTGTAAATCTCCGTCCATAAATCCCTTTGCACCGGATGCGATTACAAAAAGTTAATCTCCCACCTTATCGTCCCATCACACACTCCGGGGGTCAGACACAGAGTGAAGTTCCCTCCAAAACGTCCCATCACACACTCCCGGGGTCAAGCACAAAGTGAAGCTCCCTTAACACCGTCCCATCACACACTCCCTGGGTCAGAAATAGATTGAAGCTCCGTCTATACCGTCCCATCACACACGTCTGGTGTCAGGGACCCCGTGAAGCTCCCTCCACACCGACCCATCACACACTTCTGGGATCAGACACAGAGTGAATCTCCCTCCACACCGTCCCATCACACACTCCCGGGGTCAGACACGGAGTGAATCTCCCTCCACACCATCCCATCACACACTTTCGGAGTCAGACACAGAGTCAGACTCCCTCCACTCCGTCCCATCACACACTCCCGGGGTCAGACACGGAGTGAATCTCCCTCCACACCATCCCATCACACACTCACGGGGTCAGACACGGAGTGTATCTCCCTCCACACCGTTCCATCACACACTCCAGGGGTCAGGCACAGAGTGAAGCTCCCTCCACACCGTCCCATCACACACTCCCGGGGTCAGACACAGAGTGAATCTCCCTCCACACCGTCCCATCACACACTCCCGGGGTCAGACACGGAGTGAATCTCCCTCCACACCATCCCATCACACACTCACGGGGTCAGACACGGAGTGTATCTCCCTCCACACCGTTCCATCACACACTCCAGGGGTCAGGCACAGAGTGAATCTCCCTCCACACCGTCACATCACACACTCCCGGGGTCAGACACAGAGTGAATCTCCCTCCACACCGTCCCATCACACACTCCCGGGGTCAGACACGGAGTGAATCTCCCTCCACACCATCCCATCACACACTCACGGGGTCAGACACGGAGTGTATCTCCCTCCACACCGTTCCATCACACACTCCAGGGGTCAGGCACAGAGTGAATCTCCCTCCACACCGTCACATCACACACTCCCGGGGTCAGACACAGAGTGAATCTCCCTCCACACCGTCCCATCACACACTCCCGGGGTCAGACACGGAGTGAATCTCCCTCCACACCATCCCATCACACACTCACGGGGTCAGACACGGAGTGAATCTCCCTCCACACCATCCCATCACACACTCCCGGGGTCAGACACAGAGTGAATCTCCCTCCACACCGTCCCATCACACACTCCAGGGGTCAGGCACAGAGTGAATCTCCCTCCACACCGTCCCATCACACACTCCCCGGGTCAGACACAGAGTGAATCTCCCTCCACACCGTCCCATCACACACTCCCGGGGTCAGACACGGAGTGAATCTCCCTCCACACCATCCCATCACACACTCACGGGGTCAGACACGGAGTGAATCTCCATCCACACCGGCCCATCACACACTCACGGGGCCAGACACGGAGTGGATCTCCCTCCACACCGTCCCATCACGCACTCTCGGGTCAGACACAGAGTGAGCCTCCGTCCCATCACACTCTCCAGGGGTCAGACACAGAGTGGATCTGTCTCGACACCGTCCCATCACGCACTCTCGGGTCAGCCGCAAAGTGAGTCTCCGTCCCATTACACTCTGCAGCGGTCGGACACAGAGTGAAGCTCCCTCTTCACCGCCCCTCACACACTACCTAGTTCAGAGAACAGAATTTCGATCACTTCAGAGAGACCCATCACACACAACCTTGGTCAGATACAGTGTGAATCTCTCTCTCTCCATCACCGTATCACACACTGCAGCGGTCAGACACGGAAAGGAACTCCCTCAGCACGCAAGACAAATGTCAGAGGGAGAGTGATTCTCCCTCTACAGTTCCTCAACACACTACAGCGCAAATTGTGAAACACAGAGGGAAGCTGACTTCTGAGGGTCCCATCACACACACCCGAGTCTAACACAAACTGAATCTACCTGCTTACGTCCCATCACACACTCCCGTGGTTAGATACAGAGCGAAGCTCCCTCCGCACGGTCCTGTTCCACACCCCCGCGTCTAACGCAGTGTGAATCACCCTCTTTACGTCCAGTCAAACACTCCCTGGTGAGTCACAGAGTGAAGCTCTCTCTCAACCGTCCCATCACACCCCCTCTGTTCACACATAAAGCGAAGTTCCACCCACATCCTCCAATGGCAAACTCACTGGGTCATATTCCCTCCAAAAATCCAATCACACAATCCTCACACACTCCCGGATTCAGAGAGAAACTCTCTGTTCACGGTGCAGCAACGCCATTCAGAGGTCAGGCATGGGGTGAAGCTCTCTTGTCCCTGTCCGATCACACAATCCGGCTTTCAGACACAGAATGAAGCTGCAGCCATACCGTCATATCAGAGATTCCCTGACAGAGACAAAGAGTGAAGATGTAATATTGGGTCTCACAATCCAGTGGTCAGACACAGAGTGAATCTACCTCCACAACGTCCCGGCACACTCTCCTGGGCTCAGTGATGAAGTGAAACTTCTTCCACGCAGCACCATCACACACACACACCGGTGAAGCACGGAGTGAATCTCCTTCCATACCGTCTCTTCACACACTCCCGATGTCAAGCATAGCTTGACGCTTCAGCTCTCTATGCCTGTTCTGTGATGAGGAGCGGGTTGAAGAGGGGGATGATGCCTCACCTCTTCGGCTGGTTAACAATTCACAGATTTGAGTCTTGGTTTCGTTCACAGCGTTGTACTTCGTTTCCATCTCGTTGAACTCGTGACGCAGATCAGTGTGCATTCGTTTAATAACGGAGAGATCAGAGTTGAGCGTAGAAAGATTTTTGAGACAGGTTCTCTGGGAGAGATTCAGGTGGGAAATCTCAGATATTTTAGATTGAAGTGTTGAGTTTAACTCATAGTAGTTTCGGTCGGAGGTGATCTTAGACTGACGAATCTGTGATACTGAAAGAGATGGTGAAGGATGTTTATCGTTTACCGTGATACGTGACGCTACCGAACAATGAGTCTTGACTGTGTTACGGTTAAGGCCGTGTCTTTATCATTGTTCGAGGTGTGTCCGTGTTATGGTGATAGTTTGTAATCGGTGTTACGGTAAGGGCCGTGTCGGTGTCACTGTGGTGTTTTACAATAACAATTTATTCCACTCTCTTTATTTATGGTCTGACTTCACCCGAAGACCGTTCCACTCACCATGGATCGAGAGTCTGATCACCGTCACGATGAGGGCGGACGTGACCAGGCAGAGTAGGCAGATCAGACGGATCGGTCTATTTCCGATCTTCAGTTTCGACTCCTGTTCATGCGCACCTGTGGAGAGACCACTCGGCCATGAGACCATAAGATATAGGAACAGAAATAGACCATTCTTCCTATCTAGTCTACTTGGCCATTCAATCATGGGTTGGTCTATTTCTTCCAGTCATCCCCACTCCCCTGCATACTCCCAATACCCTTTCAAACGCTGGCTTACCAAGAACCTATCTATCGCTGTCTTAAATGCACCCAATGACTTGGCTTCCACAGCTGCTGGCGGCAACAAATTCAACAGGTTACAACCTATGACTGAAGCAATTTCTCCGCATCTCAGTTCTAAAAGGACGTCCTTCCATCCTGAAATCGTGCCCTCTTGTCCTAGAATCCCTTACCATGAGAACAAACATTGCCACATCTAATCTGTTGAGGCTTTTCAACATTCAGAACTTTTCTATGCGATCACCCCTCATTCTCCTCAACTCCGGGGAATACAGCCCAAGAGCTGTCAGATGTTCCTCATACAGCAACCCCTTCATTCCGGGAATCATTCTCGCGAATCTTCTCTGAACGCTGTCTTATGTCAGTATATTTCAGGAGCAGAAACTGCACACAGATCTCTAATTGTTCCTCCATTCCATAACTCTCGCAATGAATGTCAATATTTTTTTTTGTTTTGCTTTCTGTAGCACCGACTGAATATGGACTATTCAGAGTTCATTAATTTTTCATAGTTTTATTATTCTCTGCCCGCTTTTTCCCTTTTTCACACATTGGATACATGACGGGCTACACTCTGCCATTTCCCCAACTGTATCTGTGACTGATCCATGTCGCTTTGAATTCCGTTGCCAGTTTTCAACATGATCCACAAGACCACCCATCTTCGCATCATGTACAACTCACCAACGCACCCATCTACAATCTCATCCGGATCATTTATATACGTCACAGACAGGAGGTGGAATAAGCTCCCAGAGAAGTGGTGGAGACAGATAAATTAGAAATTTGAAAGTATTGCGCGAATGACACCTGACGCTTCTCAGAATGGTATCACTACTGTGAACTTTGACCTGTCAGCGCAGTATTTGACATCCCTTCGGGTCCCGAGGCAATGGGAGGAACGATGAGGGGTTCCTCTTTCCGAAAGTTCAGCTCCGAGTAGGTGGAGGTTAGGCCGTCTGGGAGAGAGAGTCGGGCAGGCAGATTAGGGACAGAATGAGGCAGGGGTAGGAAATTGGAGAGTGATTCGCGGAGAGTGAAGCGACATGAGAAAGAGAGAGGGTGAACCGAGGGTGAGACAGGGGCTGAGAGACAGGGAGGCAAATGGTTTGGGAGAATGGGGAGAGTGAGGAAAGACGGTGAAAGCGATGGACAGGAATGGGGAGAGTGCGATGGGGCAATGGGCGGGAAAATGAGAGAGCAGTGGGGAAAGAGAACTAGGTGAGAAAGGGAAGAGACAGTGAGAGGCAGAGGATGAGAGTGCAGAAAGATGAGAACAGAGAGAAGGGAGTGAAATGTGCGAGATAGAACGAAACAGAAGGTGATTGAGAAAGGAGAGTGTGTGGAGAACAGTGGAAGAGGCATGGGAAAGAGAGAGAAGATCATTTGAGAGATGGGAAAGAGCGAGGAGGAGAGCGTCGGGCAGGGGGATATGGAGGAGGGAAAGGCGTAGAGGGGAGATGACCGGCAGATTTACGGACAGGCAGAGGTGGGAAGAACGGATGGGGTTCGGGAACGGATAACAATGAGCTGACAGGGCGCAGGTAAGGGGACAGTGGAAGACAGTAGGAGAAAGAGTTTGAGAGAGGGACAGGGTGATAGAGGAGCGGAGAGACCGAGAGAGGATATAGAATGAAAGAGTAGATAGGGTAAGACAAGGGGGGGGGGGGTGCAGGAGAGAGAATTATAAGGATGTTGCCTGGAATGCAGAGAATGTCTCATGAGAATAGGTTGAGTAAACTCGGCCTTTTATCCTTGGAGCGACGGAGGATGAGAGGTGACTTGAGAGAGACGTACAAGATAATGAGAGGCATTCATCGTCTGGATAGTCAGATGATTTTTCCAATGAATTGGCTCGCACGCACGCGAGGGCATAGTTTTGAGGTGCTTGGCAGTAAGTGCAGAGGAGCTGTCACTGGTAAGTTTTTAACACAGAGAGTGTTGAGTGTGTGGAATGGGCTACTGGCGGGGCGGTAGAGGGACGGAGAGGAGAGCTCGGCGTGGTGGGGGTGGGGGGGTGGTGGAAGATAGAGGAGGGAGAGAGATACTGGCTGGTCTGAGACGCAGGGAGAGATGTCGGGCGATTTTGATAGGGAATGACAGAACAGGCACGGACAGTATATGTAATATAACTAGATTTTAACAAAGTCTCAGATGATGCGCTACTGTGGAGGATGATGGTACAGGAGTCGGGAGGTCACGTTGCAGTCGCCGGGATATCGGAAACGCCAGAGGGCTGGAAGGTTTACGGAAATGTTGGACTCGGGTGAGTGAGGTATGGAGAGAGGTCTGGCAGGTTGGGTCTTTAGTTCTTGGAGTACAGGGGTGACTTTACAGAGACGTATAAAACCATAGAAATCATAGAAACCATAGAAACTACAGCACAGAAACAGGCCTTTTGGCCCTTCTTGGCTGTGCCGAACCATTTTCTGACTAGTCCCTCTGACCCGCACACGGACCATATCCCTCCATGCACCTCCCATCCA